>NC_018471.1:0-196397 GCF_000277815.2 Encephalitozoon hellem ATCC 50504
GGCATGGAACTCGACAATCCGGTTCAGCTTTCTCAGCCCAATTATCTTTCCCTCCTCCGCAGAATTACTGGCTGATGAAATGAAAGTAGATAATTGCCGCCCTATTACCTTTCAAACATGTCATAATTAATCTAGATTTAGAATATATAATATCTGAAAATCTTCTCAGGATATAATCATAATCTATGTGCATGCTAAACAATATGTAGTTCTCTATCTATTTATATATCTAACACATTTCTCTTCATCTAAACAGACAAGAATATAATCCTTGTCCATGTGGCTCTCCCTTAGGTTAACTAGGCATGACCTTCTATTCATTAGCTGCATTTCCTTGTAAACTTTTCTTCAGTGCTGTATAGAACTCGCTTCTTTCTTCAAAGACACAACACTTCCATCACTGGTATGAGCTTTGTAACGTCTCTCTGCTTTTCAGTGCAATGGATGGCAGGGATGCAACATTTGGACATCCACAGTGCATGGTACAATGTATGCATCAACTTTCCTTATACCTCTAGCTCATAAGGCGCCACTGATCACTCGAGGCATGCATGAAATCCTTGTCCTGCTCTTCATGGTATCTTCTGTTCCTCTTGCTCAATAGTCTTTGTCTAATACACCAAAAGACAAGCCTAATGGACAGGATGGCTATAAATATGGCACATAGACTCCGGATAGCTTTCACTCTCGGACTATCCATGCTCCAGGAAATTCTTCTGGTGACCTGACTAGGAAAGTAAAGAAATCTCCTAAAAACACTTGTATTAAGAGCCTTTCTGAGATCAGCAACAGTCTTTTCCAGCACTGCCATCCTGAAAGAGGAAGCTTCCAATGACTCCATCAGGTCTCTAAACTGACTGGGAAATTCAGCATGGTTGGTGCTGATGCTTTCACAGCACTTAAACCTCTCGAAAACCTCACTGATGGAATCAATGGAGAAGCTGATGGCGTTCTCTGCATTACGAAGAAGCCTCGGTGCTTCCCGCTTCTGCAAGCCCTCGGGAAGATACTCAATGGACTGCCTCAAGACATCGAGCTCCCCTCCAGAAAAATCTTTTAAGGTTGTATAACAGTCAGTAGCAAGCTTATGAACCCATGGCCTAAGATGCTCAATACTTATATGCACAGCATTCTTGTGAAAATCCCTGCAATCGTCTAAAAAAAAGCCAATGACATCCACTATTCTTTTTGCAACAGCAGGCTCCTGATTCTTGATAACCACAGTTGCACTCTCTTCGTCCATGGGAATGTACGGAGCAACCTTCTCAAGTGCCATTGCAAGGCCCTCAAGCTTTCCAGAGTTTTCGACACTTAGCGAGGTATGAAACCTGATGAAAGGGGCCTCCTTGTGCTCAGGTGCAGGGCCAAAAAGAAACGAACAGGTACTGCGCAAGAACCTTTGTGTACTGGCCAGTGCTTCCTTGGCATTGACGATGGCATCTATTGCAGCGTTCCTCCTGGGGTAACTACTGTCAATACTACTCCAATACGTGTAGAGTGTTTCGAGGGCAAGGCCGCAATCGCTAAAGCCATCAAGGACCTTACATACTAATTCCCTTAGATCTTCTCTGCAACTGCGTTTGATGTTGTTGGCATCCTCTGCAAAAACCTGAAGCCTCCTGATTATACCCTGATCCATGCTATGGGTTGATACCCAAATTTGCTTATAAAGACGTTTTTATGTCTATGGCAAGTCCTTGTGGAACCAGTGTGAGATTAAGGATTATTACAGGAGTACTGCGTCCTCTTGGGATGGGCAAGACAGATGGGGCTGAGTTTGGAGCTGTATGACACCTTTGATCTTGGAGAGACATTAGATATACTGGGAAAATGACATAAATTGATTTAATTTAATTCAGTATCAACGCAAAAAAAGTATAAAAATAATTTTTTTTTGCGAGATATGGAAAGTTGGAAGCTCCTAGCGTACTTTCTGGTGTTTGCAGCACGGGCTGTGAGGCCTAGGAAGGAGAGGCTGATGAGTGTTGAGAAGGCCGGTGCGCTGATGGAGAAGCACTGTGTGAGGGCTGGAGGCCCCATGGACCTTAGGCTTGGAATAATGGGGTGCAAAGTGAATGCAGAGAGGAATGGGCTGGTGTGGCTGGCCAATGGACAAGTTCCGTTGACTCGTGACAGGTTCAGGGTTGGGAGTGGATTGTCTGTCTATGAGGAGATAAGCAGCCCTGAGTATGACGAAGTAAGGGGTGAGCTTCTTGCAGTGCTGATGGGGCTGTCGCTTGGATCCAAGGTGGGAGAAAAGTGGAAGCTTGACGGCAATGGGAGAGCAAGGAAGGTTGTGATTACTGTAGGAGGAAGTGAGGATAGGGCTGAGAAGGGGCTAGGAGTGACCTTCAAGGCGAGGATAAACTCGAGGGTCCTCAAGTTTTTCAGGGAGATAACGGGGTATTTTGGGAGCAGTTGTGAACGCTTTGGATACGTGGACTCTGACTTGCTTCCACTCCACATAACTCTGGCCAGGGCCCTTGGAGATGACGAGAAGGCATGGTCGAGGTTTTTCTTGCTGGTGCGTGAGGGAATAGAAGGAAACGAAGTAGCAATGAAGAGGTGCTTTGTGGCGGAAGGAGATGAAGAGAACGAAGGAAGCGAGAGGGCCAAGGCGGAGATTGAGGCGCTATGGAGGCTTTATGAGGGCAAAGGCTTTGCCGAAAAACTAACGGATGAGAATCTCTTTGCAATTATATTCATGGAGTCTGGGAGTGAGAAAGACAGAGTGAAGGCTGTAAGGATGCTCTGCAGGTATCTGAAGGAGTGTGGCGGAAGAGATGGAGATCTGAAGAGGAAGGAAGATGCAGAGATGCTGATGAGGAACATACTTAGAGAGATACACAAGAACAGTGCCAAAGAATGGGCTCGGATGGTCCGTATAGTGTGCTCGTACAAGGTGCCCAAGGTTATTCCCTGTGAGACTGGGCTTTCTGCTGTGGAGGCTGAGATGAGCATATACGAAAGCATTAGGGGGGGTGTAGAGGATGGAAGTTACATAATCGACAGGTTTTTCAAGGGATTGCGTAACGAATGGAACTGTAGCAGTGACGGAGACAGGAATTCTGTCTGGAGGCGAGGGATGAGCATGATAGCAAGGCTTGTGAAGATCTGTGGGGACGACGTGTACTATGCGCTGAAGAGAGAGGAGATCCGGCTGGGGGTCGCTGGCGATCTATGGAAGTCTCGCTGTGAAGGAGGCAAGATGATCAAGGAGATGATAAAGAGCGTGGTTTGCAGTATATCTCTGGAAAGTGGAAAGAGCGTAGAAGATGTGGAGAAGCTTCTGAAAAGTAGGAAGAGCAGGTTTATCCAGAAGGAGTTTATGAACTTTTATGTTATAAGAAACAACGGGATCAAGCTTGCACATAGGATATACAAAGAGGGTTTTATACCTGATGTGATCTATGTCGCACTGCGGGGTGGCGCCTACCTTGGGAATGTGGTGAGCGAATACTTCAATGCGGTGTGCGGACGCAAGATACCATACGCTGCTGTGTCCGTACACTCCTACACGGATGTGGGAGAGAGCTCAAGCGTCCAGGTAGAAGGATGGATCCACCACCCCTCCAAGCTGAGGAAAGGAAGTAAGGTTCTGTTTGTCGACGACATTCTTGACTCTGGGAAGACAATAAACCGCCTGGCCGAGATTATCCTCAACGAGGGGATCCCAAGAAGCGACCTGAAGATAGCTGTGCACGACTACAAGTGTTTCCCAGACAGTGAAAAGAAGAATGCTATTCTTCCTGACTACTGGTGCCGCAGACAGGATGTGTCTGTTTGGGACGGGCCCCGGTGGATTGACTACTCGCTCTATGAGCTGATAGGAACCTCGAAAGAAGAATTTGAGGAACAATATTATACTCGGGACCCTGAGCTAAGAGAAGCCCTGAAGGAGATAACGAAGTAAGTCCATGCCATTATAGGCAGGGTCTCTCGTTGGCATTCATGAAGAATACAAGCACATGAAATGCCAGCAGCAGAATTGTCTTTAATTAAAGAGACTAACTTAAAGCGGCGCTTCCAACTTTCTTCTACCTCATGGACACCGTTCATATGACCTTCACTGCGCAAGCATTATAGATATTTTAGTACTAATGATCCTACAACAAGCTTTTTATAGGTGCCATTTTATTTGTTTTATAGTTTTCTTTTCTGCAAAAACATTTACATGCAATGTATACTATATTCTTAGCTTTAATTGCTTTTTTGCACACCATTCTAGGCGGGTTCGCCGAAAGTTTTATTCAGAAGTAAAAGTATGTGGTTGTGGATCTTCTTCCTCTTCTCCCTTGATTTGGGAAGTCGAAAAATCTGAAATTTCCAAATCCTTTGAATATTTTCTGGAATGGGTCATTTCCAAAACCTGGCGAAGGTTGCTGAGGATTATCTGGGTCTATTCCTTTATCATACATATCTCGCTTCTTTTTATCCCCAAGCACCCCGAAAGCCTTATTAATCTTCTTGAAGTTTTCCTCCCATTCCTTTTCTTCATTTTCATTCTTTTTCTTCTTCTTGTTTTTAACAACTATCTTTCGATATGCCTTTTTTATTTCTTTTTCGTCAGGCTTCTCATCTTCTTTGAATCCAAGCATCTTATAGTATCCAAGGAAATCTCCTTTGTTTCTAGGAATTCCGCCGTAGTTTTCTTCCATGTACTGCTGTCTTCTATGCCTTTTTTCTTCCTTTTCTCTTCTTTTCTTTTCTCTTTCCTCCTTTGCGACTTCCAAACGATGTGAAATGTGATTTCTGAGCTTTGTATTTCGGAACTTAAACAGTCTAAATTTCTCCTCTGCCTCCTCAATATTTCCGTCAAGAGTCAGTGCCATAGTATACAAATACATTGTGTCATCATTGTTTCTTTTCGAATGAAGATACTGAGCCCTACTTGTTAGTCCCTGCATTCCACCCTCAACTCCGCTTTTACACAGATCAAAGATCACATTCAACTTCAAGGTTGAGAATATACTCGGAAAGAAGTTACTATCGCTTTCTGCCAACGAAATAGTTCTCACCAGCCTGTCCAATGTTTTGCACTTATCCTTACTGCTTAGATTGCTTTTTTTTATCCTTTCATAATCCTCCAGAATAGATGCAAACAAAGATGCAATCTCTTTGTATTTCAAGTTATTCAGCATCTTTATACCCGTAGAGAACATTCCTCTCAAGAAATACAATTGCATCTCTTGGCGCAAAAATGCAGACTCATTTGGAAAAAAAGACATTGACTTTTTGACGAATTTTTCTGCTTCCTCCAGTTTTTCGTCTATTAAGCACACCTGGATATATGCTTCTAAGACAGCCTTAGAGTAAGGGCTTTCTTTTATCAGTGTAGCAATAAGTCGTACATTATTGCTAATGAGTATGGACAAGCATTCGCTGGCTCTCTTAGTCTTTTCCTTTATTTCTGGATCCTTTTCAAATCTTTTTATTACCTCACTATACTCTCCTCTGGACATGAGAAACTCTGCATACTTTTTCCGAAAAGCACTGTTGTCTCTAAAATGCTGAGAGATCGTGTTGTATATGGATTCTGCCTTGATAAGATCTCCGTTCTTTACACTTATATCTGCCTTGAATATTTCACTTGCCAAGTCCATCTGTGCCTTTACAATTCCCAGAAACAATCCCATTACAGCCTTAAATACTACATTCCTTCCTCCGCTTATCATGCAAAAGAAGTTCTGGTGCTTTTCTTCTCTTTTCTGTGTATCTTGGGCTGCCATTTAAGGATACCGGCCTAACAACTTTTATTAGAAACCAGGCCCCTCCTTATTTACTTCTTCCACCAAGAGGTTGTTTTTCATGTTTCTTTTTACCCATTTCCTTATCTCCTGGTAAGAGTAAGTCACAAGCAGCACTACGAAGAGTATTCCTAGGTACTTCAGCATGCCCTCTGGCCTTATGACTTCAATCTCCTTTTTAGGGAATAGGCTCATTTTGTTTACCGATGGAACACAATTTAACAACACTTTTGGAAACAAATCAGTGTGTCAGCATCCATGGCGTTGGTTGTATTTATTGTCTGGATGGCTCCGATTCTTGGAGACAAAGTGCTGAAAAAATTTACCCCCAATGAGCTTTGAAGTTCTTTTTGATATACCAGTGAAGAAGAATGAGAGGAGCGGGCCTCATTCCCACAGAATGCCTTTTGGGAAAGGTTCAAGGAGTTGTGTGTCTTGCTACACATTTCGTGGAATAATAAGGAAGCTAATGATGTGTAGACGATGCTTCAGGGAATACGCCGGTGATATAGGATTCAAGATTTATGATTAGGATATTAAAGACCTTTATTCATTTTGCTTGTTTGAGTGTATCTTGAGCCTTCTGGGCTGCTTTCCTCTTCGGAAGCTTAATTCTTGGGTATTTACCTCTTTCTTTTTTCTGCTTCTTCTGTGAGAAAAGAGGCAGCGAAAGCATGTACTGGACGAAGGGCCCGAGCGAGACTAAGAAAACCACCAGCATCATTGTATAGTCTGGAAGGCGGTACAGCCTTCCTAATCCAAGCCCTAGGATCAGTATGAATACCTCCCCTGCCTTATCTCCACTAATTTTCATCTTCTTGTTGAAAAGTAGCTTTTGTATGAGCACTCCAGACATCTCTAGAGCCATTAGCCATCCAATGACCAAATGGAAAGGCTGGTTATTGTTCTTCAGGGCAATAAGCATGAAGCCCCTGCCCATCACAGGAAATACAGCTGTTGATATCCACAGAATCCTCATCTGGGAAAACATTGAGAATATAATTGTTCCGATGAAGTATGATATGAGAGACATCCTTGACAATTCTGCTTGCTTATAAACTATGTTAGCACATAGCCCTGGGCCAAAGAAATTCATAAATCCAGGAAGAATAAGGTCTGACAGCGTTGCATCGACGCCGTTTTCTACTAATGCGTAGCTTGCCTGGATGACGCTTCCTGCAATGACTACTGGCTGCAAATCTTCAAGGTTTTGCAAAAGAACTTTACTCTGCATTATCATCTCAGGGTTGTTTTGGATAAAACAAAGGGAGTGTTGATAAAATCAACCTGAAACCTTATTATTTATAGGTATCAAATGGTAAGGGCTAGGCTTCTAAAATGTAAAGCAAATAAAAAATATTTTAACGATTAGACTGGGCTATTCTCTCGATCTCTTTTTTCTTGTTAACTGCATAAGAGTTCTGTGAGCTTGTTGAGGCTGCAATTAATTCATTAGCAATTGCTTCTGCTAATGTTATTCTGTTTCTAAAGGATGCGCTCCTAATTCCGGCAGAAAGATTAGCTATTGCTATACTTATTCTCTTTAGGGGGGAGACGTCCACAGACGTTCTTCTCATCGACCCTGCCCTTCCAATTCTTGCTGTGTCTTCTCGAGGCCCCGAGTTGACTATGGCGTCCACAAGAACCTGAAGCGGGTTTTTCTTTGTCATGGAGTGGATTATGAAGCAAGCGTCTTCAAATATATTGATCGCAAGCCTTTTTTTCCCGCTGTTTCTCCCGTGCCTCATAAGAGAGCATACAAATCTTTCTGCGATCGGGATTCTGGCCTTCCCCGTGGTTCCCTTGGTGATGGTCGTGGCTGCATGCGGAACTATTCCGTGCCGAGACAGGTTTATATATGGCCTTAGCGATATGTTGTCTACCTTGACGTCCTCGTAGCTATACTTCTCGAATAGCTTTATCTCGGTCATTCCTTGAGGGTAAATTTTTTTATGATTTTTATAGGAAATAGATTCGACTTTGAGTTTACAACAACAACATCCAATCCAATAAGGTGTGCATTTGGAAAGCAGTTTTTTATACTCCTATTTTCGGATAACACTGGTGTTTACAAGGGATCCTCCCATCATTTGTGCTTTGTTGTTCCTGTTCACTATCCATCATTTGTCAGGTCTGTGTTGAAGCCAAAGGACTTGCCTCTGAAAGAATCTGTGGACAGATTGTTCAAGTTCAAAAGCCCGAAGGATCGAGATGAATTTTTTCTTTATGTCTGCAGCATATCTAACGACCACTTTGAAATAATAAAGGAGCTGGGACCACCGAAAAAAATCTCTAAAGAAAATAAAAGAACACAGTGATATTTTTGAATTTTATTCTAATGCTTGAATTTCTCAATGTTCTGAAATAGCTCATCGCAGGATAAAATGAATTCCTCCATTGGCCTTATTTCAGGTACTCTGTGCCCTTTTATTGCCAACTCAATATCCCTTTCCATCTCGGCCTCATTTATCTTATCAAACAAACCCTCTTCTTCTTCCATGGATTATTTGAACATACAATATTTGAGTTCTCGAGCTTAGTCGGCAAGCTTAAGCACCCCTACAATGGATGTTTTGAAAGTCACGTCGACATATCTTTTTATTTTAGGCCTCGGTGTTCCCAAGCATTTCAAGAATAAGGCTCTCATGCTATTCACATCTACTCTTATGGCTGTGGCTTTCTTTTATATAGGATTCGGTTACGAGATTCTCAACTTCATTGTTAATGGAAACATTAGGATACTCAGTGTAGGATTTGTCTGTTTTAATCTAACTGCATTCTTTGCAGGGGTTTGGATTTCCTGTATGGTTCACGAAGTTGTAATGAGCTTCCGCTCTCTGTGAAGTCATAGAGATTACAAGAATACTTTACTATCTGAAACCATTGCAATCTGTATGGGTATGGGCAAAGGAGTTGCAATATCAAACATACATCCAAGAATAAGACTGAGAGATATAGTGGAAATGTTCGGTGTGTTTGACAAGGTAGTTGGGTTCCGGCCATACAAGGATGGATTTGTCTTGAAGTTTGAATCCTTTCCAGAAAAGTCCCTAGCTATGGACAACTTTCCCTTGGCACGCAGAAGAATGAAGGTTAACATGATAGACTGGAATGATGGATATGACACTTTTGAGAAGGGAAACATTGTTGTGTTTGAGTCTTGCTTTGACGTGGATGAAATAAGAGACGAATGCTGTATGTTTGGGTGTGTAACTGAAGTATTAAGAAGAGATGGCTCCATATATGTCATCTGTAATTCCACTGAAGATGGAGAGAATATATTCATGAATATGTATGGAAGATACTACAACAAGGAAAGAATAAGATGCCGCATGGCGAACGAAAAGACACCTCTTATGAACGAATAAATACATAGGCGCTTTATTTTGAAGTTAAGAGTTTCTCTGGTGTATAAAATAAGTCTGTTACTCATGATTCACAAGCCACAGATTTGTCGGACAAAAAGAGATACCCAGCGCGGGACTCGAACCCGCAGCCTACAGATTAAGAGTCTGTCGCTCTATCCTGTTGAGCTAGCCAGGCTTGCCACTACCCACAGAATGTATCATCTACCCTATACCTCGGCTTGTTTACACATATATCCATGTCTAATTACGTTTGATTAAATAATAGATTAAAACAATTGTTTTAAAAAATCTTATCATCTATCCTTACAAAAACAATGCTATGGATATTGTCTGTGCTTCTGGACATAATTGTGGCACTTAAGCTGGACTCCATTGATCGCTCGGTTTCTAGGGTCAATAATACAACATATAAGAACCTTGAAGCACTCGTTTCAAAGGACTCGTACTCTCTTGTGAAGACAAAAGATCTTGGTGAGTTCCATTCTAAGTCCAAATGTACATTGCTTTCCTGCCTTGTAAAGAAAAAATCCATTTTTAACGAGGAGCACATAAACCTGCTGGAGATCAGAGAAGCATATACAGGATTTAAGACTGGAGACGGGTCTGCAAAGATATGGAAGAAAATATGGGAGATCTCGAACGAAGACCCGTTGCTTCCAACCCTGGTGAGTGGTCTCCAGTTTTCTATACTTACCCATTTATCCTCCTTCCACAAGAAGTTCTTCGGAACTTACTTTCCAAACCCTACTCTTTTTGGGAAGAGGTTTCAAGATAAGCATCGGCTGAACTTTTACTTGACTTATCTCCTTGTGAGAAACTGTGTGGGAAGCATCACCATTGGCGAACGAGAGATGGATGAAGGGCTGTCAATCATAACACAGACCATAAAATCCCAAGGCTCTACAGACTGGGTCAAGCAATCTGTCGACCTGGAGAAGACAATACAGAGAGTTGAGGAAATGGCTAGACTGCTGAAACACATAAACTGTGAAAAATGCCAGCTATGGGGAACAATCCAGCTCAATGGCCTTAGGGCTGCACTAAAGGTGTTTTCTGGATCTACAAACTTAGAAAGACTTGAGAGATTTTTCCTTATTAATCTCTTTATGAGGCTCTCTGTCTCTGTGAGGGAAAACATCAAACTCAGGAGATATAGGATCCCACTCCTTGTAACGGCCTCTCTCTACTGGGTGGAGATTCTTTCCTTTGTGACCTCTCTCATGGCAATCTTCCTGATGTCGAGAATCAGAAACAAGTTTAAGAGTAGGATTGCTCTCAAAAGCTGCATGTAATACGTATTAAATTCTGCATTGCCTATCAAATACGTAAGGTAGTCCTCTTCCATCAGAATATAAAAAAACTTGATTTAATCTAACCCTTATGGACCAAGTAACAAGTTTGGAGGAAATTAAAAGGCTTATAAAACGCAAAGATCTAGAGGCCCTTGATTCCGTCTTGTCTGCTTCCAGGGGCATAAGCGCCTCTGACCTCGAGGAGCTCATTAAGCTGTCCGATTCTAAAAAGATCCAAAGTCTTATAAAGACCAAATATCCAGAGATTATAAGGGGGGAGTCCACAAATAAAAAAGAGATGGAAGAAAAGACGCCTTCTGTCTCTAGAGATGATACCGATTCCTCCTTAGCTCTTGAAGAGGTGGCAACAGGTGAGTCACAAAAGGATAGGTCTATTAAAATGTTCTTTGAAGCTTTTAAGACATCTATTTCTGACTGCAGCAATAGACATGCAGCATTTCTTGCAAAGCAGATAACCACTGAGATATTTGGGAGGAATCCATCGGACATTGCAAAGCTCATACGAAGCAAATGCCTTAACTTGAAGGACAAAAACAATCCGGTTCTTTGTAGAAGAGTTTATGATGGAGAAATTTCTCCGTCGAGATACGTTGATATGACATCAGAAGAAATGAAAAGTGAAAGCTTACGTAACGAGGAGGTCAAGATGATAGAGGTCAGTCTTTATGAGTGCCAGATCCCCACACAAAAGGCAGAAACAGACATGTTCAAGTGCAACAAGTGTGGAGAAAGAAAATGCTCTTATAGGCAGCTACAGACAAGGTCTGGCGATGAGCCCATGACCACCTTTGTAACCTGTGAATGTGGAAATAAGTGGAGGTTTTGTTGACCCAGCCACCGCATGCTCTGACTAATTCCTATCTCCCTTTATACCGGGAATATCCTCGGCAATTTATCCTTAAAATTAAAAGTATTTAATTGATGCCTCTATAAATTATATCTGTGATGTGACTGCATGCCTTTTGAACTTGATCTTTATCGCCTCCAGAAATGGCAAGCGCCTTTGATCCACCACGGCTTCCATCTATTACTCTTATAATAATCTTAAAGTCCTTTTGAAGTCTGTATATGTTCGTTCCGTTCCTTCCTATCACAAGATCCTCCGCCTCAGGGGGGACATCCAAAACCTTGACTTCTTTATCGGTCTGGATACTTCCAGAAAGCTTGTTGTGTATGTATTCCATTTTTTCCCTGAAGGACTCAATGCCTGTGGTCGTTCCTCTGACCAAGAGGATCATTATTCCTGGATCCCTATTGAACTTGTCCATGCTTATAGAGACATTTGCCTCGCGAGCCAACATCTCCAGCTCGCCTTCATTCATCCTGGGAATAACCATTTCTTCTTGGGATTCTTTATCTTTTTCTAGATACTCATTAAGTCCCATTTTTCTATACTTCTGAGGCTCTTTGTAAAAAACAACCTTGTTGTGTTCTCTTCTTACTTCTCTCTTATATTCTCCTCTAAGCCTCTCAAGAAATTCACTGGAAGTCAATGCTATATCTTCTGGCTCGGGTATTCTTTTATTCATAAGGGATCGAGTTTCCTACACGATATCAATCTGTGCGATATCAGCCCTCCCAGTGTGGGTTGCAGTTCTGGTAGCTCAGTCGGTTAGAGCGTCGTGCTAATAACGCGAAGGCCCAGGGTTCGAGTCCCTGTCGGAACATTTTTGTCCCGCTCAAGTTCAATTATTTTTTTCTTTTTCCCACCTGTCTTTCCACTTCTTTACATTATGCGTCTTCAAACATTTCTCAAACAGTCTATGGTCCATTTCAAGGATGGCATGGAGGATCTTTAATACTCTATTCACACTCTCAGCCCTCCAAAGCTTCTGGGACGCTCTGTAAATAGACCCAAAAACCTTTGGTACAAACGTTTCTTTATGTCTCGATACATTCCAATGATTCAAAAGCAGCATCTCTGCCATCGCCTCAATCACTAAGTAATGGTTTGAATCAAAAGACATCCTTATAATCTCACAGATTTCGTCCTCGAGACATATGTACGTTTCGTCACACATGATTCGAAGAACATCACCTACAATATGAGCAATCGAAACCTTTGTATTCGACCATGCCTTTTCAAATGTCCCCTTCAGATGCTTTATAGTTAGAGGAATTGCTTTGGGATAGTTTATACAGATAGTCCTTATCATTTTAGGCATCTCTTTGCTTTCTCCGCAAAACCTTGTCTCAATCATGCGGAGAATTATCTGGTAGTGAAAGGCAACCATGTCTTCATATCCAATAGCTCTTTTCTTTACAATCACTATTATAATCCTCAAAGCCTCTTCTAGTCCAACATGATTCCTGTTGTTATCTATAAAGTTTACAAGCTCGTTGGTTAGCCCAAGGAAAACAGCATGAAGGCATCTCGAGCAATTAGAAATGCTTATCAAGAGCTCTGAGAGCTGCATTCTTTCTTTTGGGTCGTCTGTTCTGATCATCCCCACCAGTCTCATAATAATTTCTTGTGTAAGTACTTCTCCAACAGTTTCTCTATCCACTTTTCTCAATGCACAAACTAGTATTCTAAAGGAACCGTTAACATCTGAGCTTCTAAGATGCTTCAGACTTACATCATCCACCATTGAATACATTTGTCCCGTAGGATTGATAGATTTAGGAAGCGTTCTTATTATGTGTCTCAAAGCCATCCTGGATATGCTCGAAAAAATAGCCTTTCTAGTATCTGGATCTCCAAAATTCCCTTCAAGCATTCCCAATATATCTCTATGTGTCTCGGAACTAGCAAGCGCAGCCATTTTATCTTCATTAAAAAGAGAAACCTTGCTTATGTCATTCATCTCACATTTATTGCTTTTCTTCATAGCATTAAAGGCATTACTTTGCACTTTGTCGATCTGAGCCAGAAATGGAATACATTCCAATTTACTTAAAATTGTCAAATAAATTCTAACCTTTCAGATACGTTTAAGACAAATCAGTATATAATCAAAACAAACCTCAATCCCTCAATGAATACAATAGAAATACAAAAGTCAGTCTACTACTCAACAGTGATGGCCTCCATGTCATCCGTGCTGTTCGGAACATCACTTACGGTGATGGGAAGCATGTATCCGTATGTCTCAAAAATGTGGAGGCAAACAATGGATCAGGCAGAAGTGGACAATTTGTGGGGGTTGGCATCAAGCAGTATATTCCTCGGGTGCCTGGCTTCAAACATTCTGTCAAGCATAATCAAACCAAACATGAAAAGAGCCTTAATATTTAACAGCATTTTCTATGCAATGGGATACATGACCTTTTTCTTTTCTCAGAGTTTCATGTCTATCTTTTCCGGGAGATTGATCATAGGATTTGCTTCGGGGATAACATGTGCAATCGTGCCCATATATACCTCGTTTATTTCGCCGGTTATGCACAGGGGGTTCCTGCTGTCTTTCCATCCACTTGGAATCACTATCGGAATAACCTTAGGGAACGCCCTTTCTTGTCTCAATTCAGAAAGCACCTGGACAATTCCGCTAATCATAACTCTATTCTTAATAGGGCTGAATTTTGTAGGGCTCTTCTGGGCAATAGACCCTTTCCATCAAGAGAAACCTTCTGAGGTATCTCTTTATGCCTTGATCAGGAACCGCAAAGCGAGAAGGTCTGTCTTCCTTGTGATGTTAGTCCATGTGTCCCAGCATCTTTGTGGTGTGGATTATATAACCCTGTTTCTCAAAGATCTCTTCCCTGCAGATGTATACTCTCCAGAAGTAACTGCCATATTGATCTCCTTGGCCTCTGTTGTAATAACTGCACTTTCAGGAAGATACGTCGATCGTGTTGGAAGAAAGCCTTTGATCATCATCAGTTCTCTTATCGCCGGTGGAGCAACAGCCATGCTTACATTCGGCCTGTATCCAACCGCTGCAGCCTTATTATTCGTAGCAGGATATAATATGGGCCTTTGCTCTATCCCATGGTTCATAACAGCAGAAATATTCCCACCGAAATACTCAGGCCCTGCAGGACTTTTGGGTGTTTCTTTGAACTGGCTGTCAGCATACACCACTCTATCAGCTCTTTATCCATTGCACATCAGGTATGGAAGAATTGTATTTTCCTTCTACACAGCTTGCATGGCCTTGTTTGCCGGACTGATGGCCGTCTTTTTCAAGGAGACCAAAAATAGAGCGCCAGCTTTTCAGTAGGAATTACAATTGTATTATTTATTTTCTTTTTTCTCCATAAATCCATGCTCTAGAAAGAAGTTGTATAAAGAATCGGTTTCTTTCAAAAACCCGAAGAGTCTATTGAAATCTTCTTTTGTGCATCTCTTTCCCCCGGTTAGGCAAGAAACCATTTCTTTCCTTATTCCGATGTATGTGTCGAGTGGTATCCCATGAGTTTTGCACAGTCTCCTTTCCTCTTCGTCGACAAAGTACTCTGAAGATAAGACATCCTTGAAATTTGGCACGCTGCTGCCTTCCTGCTTACATTTGCTTAACAGCTCACGAAGCTTCTCCTCTATGTATATCCCACGGAAAAAGGTATTGAAATCTGACCTGGTCAAATATGGTGCAATCCATCCAATCCCATCTACAACCTTGCAATCCTTATCCTTTTTCTCTAGAGCACCCATGTCTACTAGATTTTTCTCTAGTATAGCGTGCTTCCTTCTATTTCTAAACTTAATTACCTTCATATACGAGTCGAGGACAGCATCCACAACTCTCCTTTCTATTTCTCCTTCATCTGGGCTAAGGTCTTTTATGGTGCCTTCGTATTCATTCATGTATTCAACATCAAAGTCCCTTCTATAAGGCATATACGAACCGATTGTTCCTCTATAAGGATTGCTTGCCCTCTCTGCCACCCGAGGCAACTCGTCTTCTCTCTTTTCAAACTTAAACACTTTGTAAAAGTGTTTCTCAACATCCTTTTCCTTTCCGATATATTTAGAAATCCCAGACCAATTTCCTATTCCAGAAACGCTAAGACCTTCCATGAACAAAATTTCTTCCATAAGAGTCCATCTTTCTTCATGAATCTGAGTGTCCATTTTTGACACCACTCTATATTTGTGGTATTTACTGTGTAAGGATATCTCCACTTGGTTTACAAAGCACGAAAGACATAGATCTATTTCACATTCAAAGCACTTTATATATGTAAGGCTTGTTGTTTCAACAAAGCAGTTGTCACAAAGTATCGATATTCCTCCAAACTCATCCGAGAATGAAAAGGCCATGGGAATGTTTTATTCTTGTTTTTTGAATGATTCCACAGTTATTTCCATACTAGCAATAAACTTGAAGATCCAGCTGGTTTCTTTATAGCAATTGGAACGGGTGCAAATAAAGTACATGTCTACAAGACCCTTGCATAGGTCCCTATGGTAGTATTCGATGACACAGGAGAGGATGAGTTGGAAAGTACCTTGTTAAGCCATATCGATATCCCATACTTCAGGAACAATCCATCGTATATATCTCTCTGGCAGAAGTACTATTATAAGAACAATAGCCCGCATGTGCTCTTCCTGATGAAATACAAAAAGATATCTCAATACTATCATTGGATTTATGTAGAGTTATCGAGGTTTTTTATGAGGAATAATCACTACGGAGCATGTAAAGCAATTCTTAACATGGGAATAGCATGCAATGCATATGACCGAAGGGTCTTGGAAGACGAGCTAAGGAAGATTCCGGCATCGGCCAATCTCTTCTCTGAAAATGAGGTTAATGCTTTGCTGAATCCAAAGGGGTTCACTGTGCTGGGGAAGGTTTGGAACTCCTACCAAGAAGCCTTGTTTTACAATAGAGAGTTGTTTATTTTCGATCATGAAGAGATGTCTTTCGAAGAGTATAGAAGCAGGTCATACATTAAAAAACCAAGGCCATCTCCAGAGGAATGTGTGGCAAGGATTGGCATGAAGCATTTGGCAGATTGCTCGAAGTCAGGCGGAGATGGAGAACTTGAGAACAAGAGAAAATGTAAACTGGCAAATGCAAATAGAATTCTAGTTGCAGGACAGGAAATAGTAATCGATGGGTATACTTATTACATCAAAGAGATTATGGATGGAAATAGATACAGAATGACATGCTTGTCTGAAGAAGCTCCCGAAGATCTTGTGCACAAAGGAGATGTCATGCTTCAAGAGGTAACAAAGACCTCCATAGATCTGGCTTTGAGGCTGAATCCTGATTATGTTCCTAAATTTGTTGTAAAAGAGTTAGGTTCGAGAACGTTTTTACTTTATGAGTTTTGTACATTTGGAACTCTCAAAAACTGCCTAAATATATCTGATGCTATAAAATCTCGAATCGCTTTATACTTTGTAAGCCAGCTTGCTGAAATACTCGATGAAATGAAGGAAAAGAAGTGTAAATTTGTAGCATTCTCATTGGAAAGCCTCTGCGTTTCTGAGGATTGCATGCTTAAGATAGCTGATTTTAACCTATCTTCAGAAGATCCAGAAATGAGTTATGAATATATAGTCAAAGATGCTCTGTCACAATACTGCAGAATTCCTTCTGACGATCAGGATGCTGTCCAAAAAGCCAGAAGTATTCTCCGAAACACAGACTTGAAGGGGCTTATTACGGGATATAGAATACATCTATACGAAAGGATATGTGGGTACTGCTGAGGGATTACCTATACTAATACTACCAAGTACAGCCAACGGCCCTTTTTCTGGGAGGATACTGTACTTTTGTAAATCCTGCTTTGAAAGGCTTTTCATATCAATTCAATTTTCAGAAGGCCCTAGGAGATGTCCCCATATTTCTATAGCTTGCCAATAGAAGAGCACAAGAATAAAATACTAGATGAGATAAGAAGATCCAAAGTGTGTATAATAAAGGGCCCGACTGGCTGTGGAAAGTCAACATATATCCCATATCTACTATCTCTCTCTTTTCCTTCCTGCAGAATTGCCATCATAGAGCCACGTAGAATAGCTGTTACATCACTTCATAGCACCCTTTCCAGTACTATGGAAGGTGTAGGATACAAGATGAGGTTCAGCAAGAGCATCAAGAAAGACACCAAAACAATCATATATACCGACGGTAGTTTCCTAAACGAGGTCATCGAAAGAGAGTTTGACTACATCATTGTTGACGAAGTGCACGAAAGATCAATTAGGACGGATGTCATTCTAGGGCTGTTCAAAAATAGCATCAGGAATATGAAGGGAAAGGTGATACTGATGAGTGCAACTGTTGATACACAAAAGTTAGCTAGTTACTTCAAGGCCAGCGTGCTAGACATTCCCGGCGTGCCACACCCCGTAAAGATAGAATATTTGCCTGAATGCACAAGTGACTATATTGTAGAGTCTTACAGCACTATCAAAAGAATACTTCTTTCAAAAGAGAATGTGTGTGAGGGACTTGAGGTCAGAAACAAAGACATTCTTGTCTTTCTACCTGGAGAAGAGGATATCAATGAGCTATATACACTTCTGAAAAAGCTTCCTGTGATCAGGGTCTACAAGATATTTTCTGCACTAAGTGACAAAGAACAGAACAAGATCTATGAACCCTCCAGTCTAAGGAAAGTTATTCTCTCAACCAACATATGTGAGACTTCGCTGACAATACCTGGAATTGGATATGTCATAGATACAGGGCTCCACAAAGTGAAAATATATGATCAAATGAGTTGTTTAGGGATACAGGCCATTTCTAAGGAGTCAGCAGATCAGAGACTAGGAAGATGTAATAGAACAGGCCCTGGGATCTGTTATAGGTTGTACACAGAACATGTGTATAACACATTGCCTCCGCACCAGAGTCCTGAGATTTGCAGGTCTGATTTGTGCCAAGTATTTCTACAGCTCTTAGTCCACAGAAAGAATCTACTTCGATTTGAGTTCTTGGACTATCCAACACGTGCAAATGCTGTTGCCACTTTATCCTTTCTTTTGGAGAAGGGTTGCATAAGTATTAACAATGTAAAGGAAGATAACAATCCAGATTTAAGTGCAACCTTAGTTCAACAGGATGTCAGCTTGGACTCAATAGAGCTAAATCCCGACGACATCAGATTTAGGATAACAAAGTATGGAAGGCTTGTCCTTAGGCACCCATTTGATGTTCATCTGTCTCATTTTTATCAGCAATGCTTGGACAAAAATGCTGGATACTTGGGTTCTATCCTTGTGTCTTTGATAGGCCAGGATGGCTGTAACTTCCTGAAGCACAAAAACAAGAGTCAAAAAACAGACATCGAGTTTCTGGTATACCTCTTAGAAGGATATTTGGAGTCTGAGGACACAAAAGAGTACTGCATAAAGCACGAGGTGGGGATGAAATACATGGAAACTGCAAAGAAGATTTTTTTGGGGCTGAACAGAAAGAAGAGCGGAGATATTGAGATGGTGGAAAGGATTTTCAGCTTTGCATACAAACACAATCTCTGTGAGAGAATGAAGGACGGAAGCTACAGGCATCTTGGGAGTAATGAGGTGGTATGGATACATCCAAGCAGCTGCTTTTTCAAGCGAAAAGACAGATTTGTTGTGTTTGTGGATGCCTTCTATACAACTAAGGCGTATGCAAGAATTGTAGGAAAGTACTTTAAATCAAGTTAAGATAATAAGCAAAACGAGAAATAAATTGTTGAAAGGTTTATTTGAATTTTGAAGGTTTGTTGCGGTTTCTAAAGCAGTTCGTATTCATCATAGTTTTTTGGAAACGATATTCCGTTCCCAGGGGTGGAATAGCTAGGAGCAACCCAGTCTATAGGGTTACTTCCAAATACCTGCTTCCAGTTCTGCTTTAGGCTAAGGTTGTAAGGATTTAACACCCTTCTATCTGTGATATCTGTTAATGTTGTCATTGGGCCCTCTTGGAATATATGACTGAATGAATGGTCTGCATTGATGTAGTCATTG
Source organism: Encephalitozoon hellem ATCC 50504 (assembly GCF_000277815.2). Taxonomy (NCBI): domain Eukaryota; kingdom Fungi; phylum Microsporidia; family Unikaryonidae; genus Encephalitozoon; species Encephalitozoon hellem. The sequence goes on from NC_018471.1 coordinate 19,295, forward strand.
AGAGCATAGTGTTCTATTGTTGTCTCATTCAGTCCTATGAGCCATGTGTGGAATATCAGGAGTGACAAATTAAAAATGAATTCGATTCCCAGCAGTGTTATTGACACTATGTAATTCACCCGATGAACTTCAGTCTTAGGACTGCGTACTATCATATAAATAGATATGGTCATTATAAAAAAAATAACCGATATCAGATTTACAACCATGAACTGGTAGAAAAACTTGTAGTTGTGAAATCCAATGCAGGTATTTAGCAGCGCACAATGATGATCATATCTAAGATAACATCTTTTACATGTTCCACAATGATGGGCTCGGGGCGGCTTGTATGTTTTGCATTTACTACACAGCTTAATCTTTGTGACGCTCTGCTTCATCACTTCTTCTTCCACAAACTTGTTCATCCCTTTCATCTTAAGATCGTATCCTTCTTGAGGAACATCCGGAAATATCTCTAAGGTGCTCACACCCTCGTTTATGAACAGCTTCATGTAGAACATTGCCTTGTAAGTCACTATTACATGGTATGCAACAAACACAACAAAGACTGTCCAAGAATCAAACTCGGTGTCTTCCAGGCATAGGAGCCCAACAAAAACAAAATATATGTAAAGCTCCAAGGCCGGATATATTATAAAGACAGCTACTCTAAAAGCTTCGCTCCAGAATTCTTTCCATGCCATTCCTGTTATTTTTATGGGTTCAGGTCCCAGACACAACCATTTAAATCAACAATACAAAGTAAAGACTGATAGAAAATTCAATTTCTGATTTAGTTGCCATATATATTTATTTGTTTTGATAAAATAAGAAATTAGTAACTTTATTAGAATTATAGATGGGCATAGATAAAATATCACGCATGCTGCATCTTGGGAACTACTGCCCTGATGCTGTGCTACGGCTCCCCCACCTTCTTTCCAACAATCTTTGGATTCTGTGCAGAGAGCTTTGCTATTGCCATTGCTTTATAATCAAATGTACAGCCATGCTGGTCATGGAATCTATGCATAATGCAGTATGTATTTCCACATCTACAGCTATAGTTGTTCGTTAGTTTTAGTCTCTTGCCACACTTTCCACAGGACATAGCTCCACTCTCCTTTTTTTCTACCGTGTTGATCTCTGCAACATGTTTTTTTCTTTGCAGATTACATGAAGGAATGGCTATCTTTCTCTTCTTATGGATCTGAGGATCGCCAATGTGCTCACAGCGTACCGACTCTTCCTTCTTAACATCATCCTCGCTTCTTATCTCTTCCTCCATTCTCCGAACAAAGTCCTCCATTTTCATCGGCTCCAAATAATCCATTTTTTAAGTTTATTCTTTAGCCTCAAAAGACGGGGGAGGATGCCAATAAAAATCGTTACTTTGTAAGAATGGTAGGACACCAGGGCCTTCATGGCCAAACAGTTTTCTTGGGAACAGGAATACAAAAGAACATGGGAAGACAGAAATGATAGAAAGGTGAATGAGTTTAACATGGAGACCGAAACCTTTTACAGTAACAATAGAAAGGGGATAGTGAGGCACCTCCATGTCATAGTAGATGTCTCTGAGGCAATAGACAAGTCTGACTTCCTTCCCACGTTCAGGACAAATGTGGCAAGGATCCTTGAGGACTTTATTCCATCGTTCTACAATGAGAACCCTTTGTCGACCCTCTCTTTTCTTAGTACTAGAGATGTTTGTGTGAAGTACATAAGTAGTATGGACATGGACATTCATGCATTTCTCGGACAGACAGGTTCAAAATGGTTTTCACTGCTAAATGGACTCGAGGGATCCATAGAGATCATGGAAAACACCATGCATGTCAAAGAAATCCTTGTAATCGTTGCAAGCACATCTACCAGAGATCCCCATGGATACACTGAGGTACTAAATAGACTCAAGACACATAACATAAAGGTCCATTTCATAAGTCTATGTGGTGAGGTTACTCTGTATAAGTCAATATCTAAGGCCACTGGAGGAAGGTTTTATGTCCCAATCGACGTGGGCCACCTATCCATGATCATGAAGGAGCTGTCCCATCCCACAGACTTCAATGGGACAACGCTCAGTCTAGTCAAAATAGGCTTTCCTCTGCCAACAATGGAATCCTCGGTATGTGCCTGCCATTTGGAAGTGAAGAGCGTTGGATACGAATGCCCAGTATGCAAGACCATGGTCTGCTCGCTTCCCATATCGTGTCCAATATGCAACACTCAGCTTGTATCCACGTTGAATCTCTCAAAATCCCTACGATTTATTTATCCACTAAAGCCATTTATCGAGAGGGCAGAAGACGCATGCAGAATATGCCAAAACAAAGGCGCGTATCAATGTGATCTCTGCAAGAGCACATACTGCAGCTATTGTAATGGGTTCGTTCATAGCACTTTGAGCTTCTGTATCTACTGTGAATTGCCACACAACTAGAGCATGCATACTTTCACCAATAATCTGATATTAAAATGTCACTAGAAGTATCTCTAACCTCGCCTGGAGAAGAAGCCCCTGGATCTTGCCCGTGGTGCCAATTAATTCTGTTCCACAGGCTTATTTGGCCGACAACTTCTTTTCCCAGTATCCTTGTAGATGATCTCATTATGAGATCCCTATTTGAATATAAATAGCTTTGGAGGTTGGCTTTTCTTATGAACCTAACATCAAAGACACTTGGAATCAGCCTCTTCAATACTGCGTATGCATTGCAGGATCCAGAGATCCTTTCTATCTTAACGATTCTAAGTTTCCTATGGCAGCCTTCGATTTTTGTCTTGCAGAATATTCTATTTTCTCTGAGAACAAACTCCTTAGGGAAGTTTACGCTAACAGGTGTTACAAACTCTATGCAACTGTCGCTCGCCAAGACACTTCCGCAGCCGGATGTGTAGATAAGAATGCTATACTCACATGCCTCAAATTTTCTTTCACGCATGAATGCAGGAATACTACTCATAATAAAATGTTCACCCTGATGACTGTAAACAAAGAATTGAGAGATATCCTGAACGGGTATCATGACAACATAAAGTCGAAGATCGGAGAAAACAAGCTGGACGAAGCCATATACCTAGTTGATTCGTTATCAGCAACATTCAAGTTTCCACCTTCCTCCTATGATAGGTCGCCATGCACCCCTTATAGCAATGAAGTGTCCGAAAAATATGAGATTAAGGAGTATGTGAACGCATCCTTCATTCCAACGTCGGAGACGTTGTTTATAGCTGCACAGAATCCAAAGGACGAAAAAAGAGATGCTTTTATTGATCTCCTGGTGAAATCGAAAGCCAATCTTGTTATATCTCTGATCAATGACCCGAAATACTTCGAAGAAGAATGGCTCCAGAGCAGGAAGGTCATAAAGCACATGGGCAAGGACCTGTTTATCGATGAGGTCTATAATGTTCGAGGAAGAAGTGTAAGAAGACTTAGGTACATCAACTGGGTTGACTTCTCTGTGATCACGCAGGAGGAAATGGAGACTTTCCACTCCTATTTCGACTCAATCCGCACAGACCCTGTGGTTGTGCACTGCATTGCAGGTGTTGGAAGGACAGGGACGTTCATTATGTATGATATTCTTAAAAAAATGAAGGGCATCACTCTAGATACATTTGTGGATGTCTTCCTAAATCTTAGGAGTAAAAGAGCGCATCTTGTGACGAACAAAGCTCAGCTGGAATTCTTAAAAGATATTTTCCTGAAGGATTAAGAGGAGTCAATAAAGCAAGGTTATTATTATAGCCGACATGGGATTCTTTTTAATTCTTTTTAACGATCAACACATCCTCGATGTATGAAGTGCAAACGTTCTCGTCTGTCTCTGCCCTTGTTTTCTCGTTAAGGACAACGGGTGACGTGTGTATCTGAACAGAAGAGAGCTTCTTGGGCTCCCCTACCATTCCAACTGTATTTATCGGATGCCCAACCCTTATGTTTATCTTCTCAGAGCATACAACGTATTTTTGAGTGCATGCCTGGCAAAGCAAGAAGAACATGTATGTATGGGAAGAAACTAGCGGGCTGATAGAAGAGTCCAGGAGCATGAATACTGTAGAAAAAAGACCTATGATGTTTTTTGGCATAAAGGCCGTCTTGTCAAAGCACAGGGGCGAAATACTCAGCAATCCCTTCCCTAAAGACACAAGGCCTTGTGCAATCTTAAGCATGGGAAGGACCTTTGAATCCTTGTAGTAATAGGAGTATTGCTGGTCCAGAATCTTGTTTATGCGAGAATTCAGCGTACCAGCGCCAATAAAGCCCAACGATATGATTGTAGATATGATACAATTTGTTTCTCCGATATTTAGGGACTTTTCTAGAATATCTAGAACATTTACTTGTGGGTTCGATGGATACAATAGACTGTAACATAGAGGGAGAACACTTCTTAGGTGAGAGGAGTCCAGCAGCAAGGAAGAGGAAACAATTCTTGCCACCATCTGACTTGATGTTTCATCCCCGATCGATACCAGGGCACAGCTTAGCAGCCCAAGAGATTCAAGAAGTGCATCTGTATCTCCGGTGAATGAATCAGTCAAAATGGATTCGATGATGTTCGAATCTCCAGTCCCCACGTACTGAAACCCCCTGATCAATATGCTTTCGTGTTTACTAAGAGTACCTCCTATCTCCATTATCCCACACTCAACGTCCTTTCTACGGTAAAATAGACATGCTAATCCTAGCATCAAAAACCTAAAAAATTGTGTCTCCGACTCTTTTTCTTTTTCCACAAATGTCTGTAGCATAAGAGACGTGAGGTCCTCATCAGCGCTTCCACAGAATACACTTCCTAGTGTGAAGGCAGTAAAGAATACAACCTCGTTGCTATCAGAAAACATAAGGGGCTGAAGAAGATCCCGGACCTCTTCAGACCGTGTTCCAGAAAACATGGACTCAATTCCTAGGAGAGTGGCTATGACATGAATGGTATTCGTAGATTGCAGATTGCTTGACAGAAGTGCGAGAATCGCCGGTCTCTCCTCAAAGTTCTTCAGTCCAGATAGTGCGAGGCCTAGAAGGCTTCCTGTCTTCCTATGCGAAATATCTGCAAATATATGCTCCTGAAGGGTTTCCATCACCTTTTCTGAATTCCATGATTCAATCACTCCTATGGATCCAAAGACAGAGATTAGATCGGGCACATCACATCCAAGGATGGTCTCATAGTCCAAAGGAACTCTAGGGTCTCCCTCCTGAGGCAGAAACATCGGGTCTCGCCCATATCCCATGTGAACAAACCCATTAGCAATGGCAATCGATGCAAGCTGTTTTGTGTCTTTGTCGTATTTAAAACCCTTAAGAATCCCGTCGATTTTGCTTGGCTTATCTATTTCCAACTCGGCCCCAACACTCCTATAGACATCCTTGACATATCCATTGGAAAGTATGTATCTTTCGTTGGGGTCAGAGGTCTCGTAATACAGATCGCATCTGGCAAGTATGTACAGACATTGCTCCTTGTAGTCTTTGTCTTCTATGCCTCTCACATATTCAATAGCCTCTCCAATCCTTTGGCGTTTTATCAGTCCAACAACATACCTCGAATGGTCGTTCATTTTGAGATAGACCCCGAGAATAACATCAGAAAGCTCGACAAATGAGGCCATATCTTCTAGGTAAAGTACTATTCTATTGTAGTTATGAGTGTCGACGTAGTCTAGGACAACTTCAACCCCGCCAATCTCAATCAGAAAATCTATTGCTTCAAATTCTGCATTGTGCTTAAATAGAAAGTCAATACACTTCCTTCCAACATCCTTAGTTCTCTCAAAGGGAAAATCCATCTTACCGACCTTTGTATCGGCAATACATCCCGTCAGCTTCTTAACATATAAGTGTCCCCATTCCTTGAGGTCAATTATGTTTCCTTCAACTCTATATTCCAAAAGCTTCTTCTCATCGTCAATGACACATATTGCACTTATTATATCACACAGTCGCCTCCTATTATCTCCAACAATCTCTTTGCATATATCTTCAAGCACAGGCAAATTGTCTGCAAGATATTGAAAATTTATTGTGTCGATGGATTTTGAATGAGATGACTTTGTTATATCGAATAGCATGTTCAATGCATTATTCTGGATGTCTACGTCAGAATCCCTGATTCTTTCAACTATTATTTTCAGCTCGTCTTCCTCCATTTTCAGGGGTTTGTTTTTCGCAAATTAAACCTGAAGAATATTGAAGGACACCTCTAGACTGCAAACTTGGGAGATGCAGATCGAAATCTATTTTGTTTCACAAGCTTCTTGTTGCAAGATTGTAGGGAGTACTTTTAATACACTGTTTAATCACTTCTTCTTTTTCTCAAGCATGTCGATTCCGCTATCGATAACAGATGCTATGTGTCCCACAGTGTGATGTTTCGGCGAATGCTTAATGAGAATAATCTGCTCAAAAAACTCCTTGTCCACGGACTTAAAAACAACAACGGGGTTTTCATTCTTGCTGAGAGAGCATCGAATCCTTTTTATGTGTATAAGCTCTCCTGGCAAGTAGAGCTTCGGGTACATGTTTGTGTCCTTAAGATAAGACAGAACCAGATCAATATCTTTATCAACCTCTCCGCTGAAGTCTAGTGGGCCATGTCTTTCTCCGATCGAGCAGCAGAGAAACTTGAGGTCTAGCATGCTTCCATAGCTCATCCGAGGTACTATGTCATTTCCATAGCTAATTATAGTTATTCCGTCTCCAAATTTGGATGCTATTTCCTCAGAAACCACAGGAGGACTTGAAAAGACCACCGCCTCCACATTTATGCCTTTTAGAAGTTTCATTTCATTGATCATTATTTTAACCAGGATCGAAATCGCTCCTCCAAGAGAGTGTCCTAGCAGAAGAAGCTTCTTTACGCTTAACCTTTTTAAGATACCTTCAATCTCATCTATGTGATTACTTATAAAGTGGGTTGCCAACTTCTTGAATCCATTGTGTACAAAGCCAGTTCCAAACTCTGTGTACTCACAGTTTATATCTTGGATGGTTTCCTCAGAGTTTGTAGTCCCTTTAAATGAAACTATGACTCTTTCATATTCCCTATCGTAAAAGACAATGTGCTGAACTACCTCAGAAGGTTCCAGGTGCATCAAAAGCAAGTCCCTGTCTTCTATTCCTATGAGCCTGAGCACTGCCCTTCTATCGCTTGGAATTAATTCATCAACCTGTGCTTGCGATGTAAGAAAAATGCTGGGCCAGCTATTGGCATACGACCCCATTGCGAAGTAAAACAACCTCTTTATCTTCCGAAGCATCTGCAAACTGCATAGTAAATATCCATCGCTGGATAGTATACTTGCCATGCATACAGACCTTTTATACATGTTATTTTTATCGTACGGTGAGCGGCCCAATGGCAAATTCAACCTGAAGAATCGTTTTTTGTTGTCCTCTGCTTTTTCTGCATCATCCTTCCTAGTGGGAAAGCTTTTATTGTAGCTTACTTCGTGGAAGATTCTTGGAAGACATTCATGAGTTATCTCTAAAATAAGATCAACATTCCTGGTGGACAATGCATTGATCTCTGTTATAGTCTTTTCAACCAGAAGCCCTCCAAATAGTATGTTCAGCCTGCATCCATGGCTTCCTCTGTTTACATAGTCCAACAGCTTCTTTATGTTCAAAATCGTCCCTGCTTTTTCGCTGCTAAAAAAAAACCCAAACACTTTCTGGACAAATCCACTTATCTCATCCTCTTCCTCTACCCCTCGTTCTCCATGCAACCTTCTCTCAAACACATAGTGTAGCCTTCCTATTACTTCTCTCTCTTCAAAGTTATAGCTACTTGCCTTATCGCGGTACCTTCCATGAAAAATTTCCAGCGAGTGCTCCTCTTTCTCGTTTCCATTTCGGAAGAAAGAATGGTTTAACATAGCAAATCCAGTGCATAGGTTCCAAGGAAAGGATCTTTTCATCAGTAGGATCTTGCTGTCGCCTATAATTGTGTTGTGAAATTTCTTGAAGGTCATGACAACCCTGTCCTCAAAGATGACTTTCTCGTCGTCATAGCACAGGACTAAGGTGTTGTAGGTGTTCTCGGGAACCTCCACCCTCTTGATTTTTATATCCACTTCCATGTCTGCGTCAAAGGAGAGAGGGTATCCCTGGCACTTATATTTCATCCCTAGTCTCAGAATGTAAACACCCCTTTGTTCGCAACCTATCCTATCAAAGGACTTGGTGAAACATAGCCTACTTTTTACCAGTGGAGGGAAAGCTGCTGGAAAACATCTAAGGTTTCAACAGTATCAGAAAACTTTAATGATCAAAAGCTAAGGGATGAAAAGAGGAACTTGGCCTTGCTCTCTTTCCATGCCTTCATCATCGAGTCTTTTGTCTTGTCGGTGAGCACCCTCTTGGTTTCGGCGTTCTGATCAATTCCACTGTAATCGATTGCTGATAACCCCAGGTCTGCCTTGTACCTCGTAGCGATAAGGTGGCTGATGTTGTACTTCTTGAGTATGACATAGAACTTAGAGTTTCTGCGCTTTATCCATTTAGGCTGGTAGTCTTCGGACTCCTTCGGGACCCTGACAACGCATGCAGTCAAGACATATCTCTCGTCAAGCTGCTTTATCACAACAGCCTTCTTTCCTGCATTCTTCCCACTTGTTACAACAACTATCATGTTTGGCACAAAAAGCATTTCCAGGGCAAATTTTTTACGTTAACAAATCTACAGGCCATTATGGAGAGGATTGAGCTTGTAAAGAGTATAGAAGCAAATGCAGAAAGGATTCTAGAGGACTTCACGGAAATCCTGCAGTACCTGCGGTCTGAAGGATCTGATAGGTGTGACGAGGTCCAGAACCTGCTTTTTGCAACAAGGAGGATGGTTGATCTTATTGACTCAGCTCTAGAAATATACCATTATCTCATAAGACTTAAATATCTTACAGCTGATACTCAGAGATCGGAGACTGCAGAGAGTCGAGATAGGGACAAGATGCTTGAGGAGATGTTTCGAGAACTGAATAGTAACCTGGGTGTTTAGATGGTGTGGGAGAAGATGTCCTAGTTCCTGTTAAATAAAGCATGATTTTTTATAAGAATACAATGCTCGAGTCCTGAGAACATACATGCCTCTGCAGAGAGCTATTTTACATTGTCCTAAGGTAGAAAAACAGACCCTTCTGCATCCTTCGATAAATGAAGACCATTGAAGAGACATATCAAAAGAAGACGCCTGTGGAGCACATTCTTCTCAGGCCTGATTCCTATATAGGGTCTGTGGAGAGGGAAGCGCAGCAGATGTACATATGGGACGAAGAGAGTGGCAGGATGATCTACAAGAACATAGAGTATGTTCCCGGCCTATACAAGATATTTGACGAGATAATTGTGAATGCTGCGGACAACAAAATACGGGATCCAAAGATGAATGTTATTAAGGTTTCCATTGACCCTGAAAAGAATGAGATATCTGTCTATAACAATGGGAAAGGGATTCCAGTTAGAATTCACAAGGAAGAAAATGTGTATGTGCCTGAGCTTATATTTGGAAACCTATTGACATCATCCAATTACAACGATGAAGAGAAGAAAGTTACTGGGGGAAGGAACGGATATGGAGCAAAGCTGTGCAATATATTTAGCAAGGAGTTTGTCGTAGAGACCGCAGATTGCGAGGTCAAGAAGTATTACAGGCAGAAGTACAGGAATAACATGGGCATCAAGGAAGAACCAGAGATCAGCAGATATACCAAGGAGGACTTTACAAGAATAACATTTAAGCCGGACTTGAGGAGGTTTAAGATGGATAGGCTAGATGATGACATAGTAGCATTGTTGAAGAAAAGGGTCTACGACCTTGGGGGAATTGTTAAGGATGTAAAGATATTCTTAAATGAAAAAAAAATCAACATCAAGGGATTCAAGGAGTACGTGAAGCTCTACGTCCCGCCTGAGGCCAATGTTGTACACCAGGTTATCAACGACCGATGGGAGCTGGCTCTTACTGCGAGTGAAGAGCAGTTCCAGCAGGTATCGTTTGTTAATGCAATATGCACAACCAAGGGAGGGAGTCATGTGAACCATGTTGTTGAACGGATTGTGGAGCCACTGTCGGAGGCAATACAGAAGAAGGAGAAGGGGCTTTCTGTGAAGCCCTTCCAAATCAAGTCATGCATGTTTATATTTGTGAATTGCCTGATTGAAAACCCAGCATTTGATTCTCAGACAAAAGAGAATCTCACCCTGAGAGTTTCTGCATTTGGGTCAAAGTGCGATCCAATAGGTGATTTTGTGAAGAGCGTCATAAAGAACACATCCATTGTTCAGAGGGTTGCTTCCTTTGCAAGGGCCAGACAGAGTCTACAACTGAAAAAGACGGATGGGGCAAAAACGAGCAGGCTTTCTGGGATTCCAAAGCTGGAAGATGCCAACTTTGCAGGAACAAGCAGGTCGAAAGACTGTACTCTGATACTAACCGAGGGGGACTCTGCTAAGACACTGGCAGTTTCAGGGCTGAGTGTGGTTGGGAGGGATATCTATGGGGTTTTCCCGCTAAGAGGAAAGCTGTTAAATGTTAGAGAAGCCTCTCACAAGCAGATAATGGAGAATTCCGAGATTTCGAGTATAAAGAAGATTCTCGGGCTACAGCACAACAAAGTTTATGAGGACACGTCAAGCCTTAGGTATGGGCATGTCATGATAATGACTGATCAAGACCATGACGGCAGCCACATAAAAGGGCTGATAATCAATTTTCTGGACCACTTCTATCCCTCGTTGCTGAAAATACCAGGGTTTCTTCAGGAGTTTATCACTCCAATCATAAGAGCCACGAAGAAAGGCCAGGTCAGGGATTTCTTCACCTTACCTGAATATGAGGAGTTCAAAAAGAGCGAGGAAGGATGGAATATAAAGTACTACAAGGGCTTGGGGACATCCACAAGTGCAGATGCCAAGCAGTACTTTAGCAACCTGCCCATCCATGTTAAGAACTTTACCCCGCTGGTTGATGAGGATAAAGAACTCATTGACCTTGCATTCAACAAGAAGAAAGCAGATGCGAGGAAAACATGGCTTTTGAGTTTCGAGCCTGGGACATTTCTAGACCAGTCACTGCCACAGATATCGATTTCGGACTTCGTTAATAAAGAGTTGATTTTGTTTTCCATGGCAGACAACATCCGGTCGATTCCAAGCTTGGTAGATGGACTGAAACCAGGGCAGAGAAAAGTAATGTTTAGCTGTTTCAAGAGAAATCTTAGATCGGAAATAAAGGTGGCACAGCTGGTGGGATATGTTTCCGAGCAGTCTGCATACCACCATGGAGAGCAATCTCTTTGCTCCACAATTGTGAACCTAGCCCAAGATTTTGTTGGTTCCAATAATATAAATCTTCTTCTCCCTATTGGCCAGTTTGGAAGTAGGCTTCAGGGGGGAAAGGATGCAGCAAGCCCTCGTTATATCTTCACATCCTTGTCTCCACTCACAAGATTGATATTCAATGAGAATGACGATGCAATCCTGAACTATCTCAACGACGATAATCTTTCGATAGAGCCGGAGTTCTATGTGCCTATCATTCCAATGGTATTAGTCAATGGAGCAGAGGGTATCGGAACTGGATGGAGCACATCCATTCCCAACTTCAACCCAATAGATATAATTGAGAACATTCGAAGGATGATTAGAGATGAAGACCCTGTGGAAATGACACCCTACTACAGAAACTTTAGAGGAACCATCGAAAAGGTTGGAGAAGGAAAGTTCCAGGTCTCTGGGGTGTATGAGGGAGATATGGATCTTGAAATCACGGAGCTCCCTGTTGGCACATGGACCCTGAATTACAAGGAGTTTTTGGAGTCTCTTGTCCAGGCTGGTGTTGTGAAGGACTTCAAAGAGTACCACACAGAGAAGACAGTGAACTTTACTGTGAAGCTTGCCAAGCATGTCAGCAATCTGAAGCTAAACACCACCATCACAATCAACAACATGGTGTGCTTTGATGAGAAGCTTGGGATTAAGAAATACTCGACACCCAAGGATATCCTGAAGGAGTTCTATGATGTAAGGCTCAGATACTACTCGATAAGGAAGGAGAATATGCTGAAGGTAATGAAAGAGGAATTGGTAAGGCTGGAAAACAAGGTGAGATTTATAAAAGAGGTTTCTACAGGGGGACTTGTTATCAGCAGAAGAAGGAGGGCAGAGATTGTCTTTGATCTTGAGGCAAGAGGATATGCAAAGGCAGATGATTACGAATATCTTCTAGGGATGTCGATATTAAGCCTTACTGCAGAAAGAATTGAAAAGCTAAGCAACGAGCACTCAAAGAAGCTTGAGGAGTACAATAGATTAGCGGGGAAGACTCCCAAAAAGCTTTGGCTTGAAGACCTGGATGCTTTTGAAAAGGAGTACTTGAAAATTGTTGAAAATGAAACCAAAGAATATGACGATGAATTGAACGGACGTGTTAAAAAGAGAGGTGGGAAGCCAAAGTCGAGAAGTGGGGCCGCCAACAGGCCAAAGAAGGCCAAAGCAGCCCAAAAGCCCAAGGCAGCACATGTATCTGAGAACTCAACAGACTCAGATGCTTTACAAGAAAAGCCCTGGAAAAAGTATAATCTTACATAAATTTCCAGTGACTCAATCAAAGACAGATCTTTTATACACGCTTTCTTATCTTTAAAAGATAGCAGAAGACTGAGTAAAGTTTATTGTTCCTTTCGTACTTTCCTGTACATCGCATCTATTTTCTTCTGATATTCAATGGAAGCCGATTTTTCCCTCATGATTTTGTGATATGCAGATATCTTGCTTTCTTTTTGGATAGCTTTTCTCGTGGTCTTTGACTTTCTCTTAGTGCTTGCATTGAGTTTTGGCTTCAAGCTTTTGAACACCACTGGGCCTTTCTCCTGTACAATCGGGCCTCTTTTTTCCCCATGCACTCCAAATGCCTCAAATACACCGGGGTTTTTCAGAAACATACGGGCATAGCGTTCATAAAGAGCCCTGTCATTTTCAAAGAGATAATTCTTCACTTCATTCAAGTACATCGGTTTTGCTTCTGCTGAAATAAAAAGCTCAATCAGCTCCATGACTTTGGAGTGGGATGCTTTTGAGGAAATCTCGTCCACCAGTATTCCAGCTATATTCTTGTATTCTTTCTCACCTACTTTGAGATTCCTATATCTGTCTATAGCCCTATCTATCCTGCTTATGGTGATACTCATGCCAAGCCCTTCCAGAGTCAGATATTTTATTATTCAGTTACCATGCCCGAACCCTGAAACGAGAAATGATTTACAGAATAGATAAGAAGTCGATTAAGAGGCTCTATCTATCGAGGAATGCAAAAAGTTCCCATGTCCGTTCTTCCCTCATCACACTTGTAGAAATAGGAAATCCTTATTTGACTTTTATGCTTTATGCAATGTTTCAGGACATGCTTCCTGAGATGTCATGCCCAGCACCGTTTGGCATTCTTATGGAAAGCAGCAAGATAGTTAGCTACATGGTTGGAAGGATTATAGGAAAAGACGTAGCATTTGAGCCTAGAGAAGAGCGCAGCAGTGATAGATGGAGCGAAAGCGATTACATTGAAGTCATGAGGTTTCTCTTGAGCCTCGAAAGAACCAACAGAAGGTTATCATATATCGATCAGCCCTTCATTCTATATGTGGTGTCGAAGATATCGGAGACAGAAAAGGCAAAGCTAATCAGATTCTTAGAAGTCTCTCCTCTCTGTATATTAGTAATGAAGACAATGAGTACCAGCAGCCTGAAGGGTATTCACTTGGAAGTTATCACCTTCCTGAAGGCTAAAGATATGGAATATGAGGAGGGGTTTAAGTATGTGCATGAGTCAAGTGTAGATTTCAGGGCTCTAAAAAGAGTGTTTTTGAGGTCTAACTTCCCACAAATACAAAACTACTTCCATGCTCTGGTAGACTTCTGTCCCGAAATGATGTTTGGAATAGGAAAGCCCTATACTAACAGGATGGAAGTATTTGGAGATCCTCTTTTGATACCAATCAAGCCGAAGCTATTATGTGCCTATATATCTGCCTGTGTGCACTTTATCAAAAGAAAGTACAGGGCTCTTGAGCAGGAAAAGAACTTGGATGTGTTGATAAAAACCATTTACATTGAAAGAATCCTCTCAGCTTGTCCTAAAAAGCGTCTCTTGAAAAAAGTGATCCATCAAATGATTCTCGACACGCCTATTCTCGTGAAAGTTATCGTAATGAGAAGATTTCCATCTAATCTTGTTAAAAGAATAGTTAGATGTGTACCGTCCTTTCACCTTGCATATGAGATGTCGCTAAGGATTCTTTGTAAAAATCCTAATGATAACTTCTATGAAACACTAGTTGAAGAGCTCCTCAAGAAATATCCAACTGAAAGCAATGTGAAGAAGTTTGGAGCATGTTCTCACTTACTTAGCAAGCCACTTCTAAAAAGGTTGAAATATCTTACCGATGCCTGTTCTAGCGAATAGGGAGCGAAAGAAGCGAGAACTGAATATCTTTGTCTTTTAATAATAAACAAATAGTCTGCATTGCATAAAGTCTCTACATTATCAGAAATATCTCGTTATATTTATCAAATTAGTACGGCAGAGCAATGGTTAAAAATTATGTTTTACACCAAATGTGTCTAGAACAATAACTACTGCTAGAAGAAAACCAGCAGAAAGAACATCTGAGACCGAAGTGATAAACGGGAGAGCCATAACGCTGGTATCCTCTTCTTTTTTGTCCAGATACTCGATAAGAATCGAAATGCCTTTCAGTAAAATTGTAACATGGAGGACAAAGGATATTGTGAATAATATACAGAACTCTGTGGAGTATTGGAGCCCCATTAGCATTGCCACTACAAGATATATTAGCGACATTAACAAAGAAACTAGTGTCAGTGTTATGTAGGACTCTGTACTATTATGGATTGTTTGATTGTTGATCGATGTAAATATCTTGTGGAGATGAATTAGTGCTATTGACACAGACATCCCACTAAACACAGGAAACGATGGAGCAAGAATTGGAAACCTGACAGAAAAATTCTCAAGGACATATCCGATGGCTGTGCTGATCACATATGTCATGACGAGAACCTCTATAGGCTGGATGGGGATCCGCTTTTTGCCGGACAGTGCAAAGCAGAGGCACAAAGGCACAATGGAAACAGACAAGAATATGTATGTAAGGGACAACGGAATCGAAATACCCCTAAACCTCTTTGTGAAGTACATCAGTGACTTTACATTCATGTAATCGCCAAAGGACGATATGGTTGGGAGGATGATATTGTCTGGATTGATGCCCATCACCTTGGATATCTCTATGGATATTACGAGAAGCACTATGAACATAGCGGTGGTGAGTATGCACGAAACAAGTGAACCTGTAACCATGGACATTACCAATTCTGTGTGCAGCTCTCCTGACAAAGTGACCCCTATTATGCCTATTAGCCCTATGGTAAGTCCTATTATGGCAGATTGCGCCAAGACTAAATTGGAGTTAACAAAGACATATCCGAAGTACTTTTTGTACATAAAGAGAGGAGACTGGCTCATTGATGAGAGATACATTGCAAATATGACCTCTGTGTTTCCTTTGAATGCCAGAATGCAGTTTGTTTCAAGAATGATTGGGACATCTTCCAAACTAGCATCGTTGGTAGCATCTATGAGTGCTGATCCCGTCATTATCAGCCCTACCAAGGATATGAGCAGCCCTGGGACGGACTGCAGCAACAAGGAAGTGTTGCATGAAGACAGATTGACCAAGTCTTTAAACATCGATCCTGGACCCCTATCCCATTAAGAAGAATAGCTTTTGAGAACACCAATAATATTCCATACTGAGACCTAACGTTCTATCCCATACGGTTTCAAATATTTGATGCCCATTGATAGCTGTTGTGGGGGAGAAAGAGAAATCCCATGAGTGGTGCATATAGGGCCTGTGTTTCATTTTCAAGCAAAATGCCCTGTATTATGAAGGCCTAAGCACATTTGTGGAATCTATGAGACTTCTTTTAGATTGAAACCTTTCAAAATTAACACCCTAATCAACTCATATTATGGAAAAGCCGAGTGCAAGCTTTAACTTTGATAAGATACCAAAGTTCATAATGAAGCTTTATAAGGCCACCAGTGACGAGAAGTACAAGGGAATATGCTGGACGCCTGATGGGCTCAAGATTCACATATATGACAGAGATGTATTTGTGAAGGAGACACTTCCTCTTATATCCAAGACCAGAGAGTTCGGAACGTTTGTCCGGATGCTGAATAGCTATGGATTTGTTAAGTCCAAGGACATTGAGGAGGAGGATATATACTATAACAAGAACTTCAGGAGAGGAAGAGAGGATCTTCTAGGGATTGATGACTCACTTAGGATGATCAAGAGAAAGAAGTCGAACGACATTCGGATGGGAATTGGAGATGGGTCCCTGAAGGAGGTTGTGGAGTACCTATATGTGCAGAACCAGGAGCTGTACACAGAGCTGTCTGCCTGCAAGGAACGGATAGAGAGGCAGGAAAGGACTCTCAACGGTCTTATAGAGATTCTTTCGAGGGTTTTTAGGACAAATTCCCAGGACTTCGGGGCTCGACTTAAGCCCAGTAACCTTAACCTTCATAATGAAATGGATCTTTTCCTTGGGGAGCTGTCCGGGCCTCTTAAGGACGGATATGAAACATCATCATCCAGGCCTCAGGAGAAAAGTATCCCAGGGCTGTCCTTTAAGTCCGGAGAGAATCCTCGTGGAGATTCTGATTCCAAGAGTGATGGATACGATGCTTTCTTTTAAATGTGTACATATTACCGTATAACATTACATTACATTACCTACATATGATATGGATGTATTAGAAAATAAAAATAACGTATAGTTTTAGTTTACACGTCAAGATATATTGGCTTAATGAGTTTTCTTATTTGGGCCAGACTTATATCCTTGATGAAAGTTGGGAGAAGAAGCAGGGTGGCAAGTGTAGCCTTAGGCATGCTTGTCCTCTTGACTGGGGCTGCTACGACCATTGGCCTTGTATTCAGACTGCAGGACTATGCAAAATCATCACTACCGAATGGAGGGTTGAAGGAGCTGCGTTTTTGCGAGCCAAAATCACCGGTAGTGCCTGTTGAGGAGTTGGGATGTATTTCTCTTAGGTTTTGGGATGTAAAGGGGGAAGATTTCAGCATAGAGCAGGCCGCATGTGGAGAGAATAGTGAAAGGTTGTATCTTGAATTCGTTATAAACACCCTGGGCGGCATTTGTGATCTAGAAAATGAAGCAGGTGTGATTGAGGAAGAGGATATAATGAAGAGAGAAAAGGAAAGCCTCAGAATTCTAATCTGTGAGATAAGATACAACCTATGTGAAAACTCGAGGCTTGTAGAAGTCAAAAGCACAGGGACATGTATTGATGCTTCCTCGACAGCATTAAGAAGATTCCTCGGGTTAGACGTGGAGTTCCCCTCAGGACAGGATTTGGAGGCGGTGGAGACTGGAGAAATGGTCAAGGTCATTGAAGCGTACTGGCCCAGGGACCTAAACGGCGTGAAGTGCAAGATTTTTACAAAAGTGCTATCATTGAAGAGCTATGTGGCGAGCATTCTTGCTAGATATTTCATTGAGTGCAAGATAGAAAGGCAGAAAAGAATGGAAAGAGATTCAGATGTGCTTATGAGCATTGAGATGGGAAGAGCGCTAGGTGATAAGAATGTAAGCCCATTTGTGATTCTAAGTGGAAAAGGCTGCCTGAGCCCAGGAACATACATGAATGTTATACGAGAGATCCTTTTCTTTACTAAGTATAAAAGTATTATTTCCAATATGAATGCTGAGGAAAGCGGAAGCTTCCGCGATATTAGTGAACTATGGTTTCTCCTACAGAAATGCAAAGGCAGCTTCAACAGAAAACTTTCTGACAAGTTCAGAAAACTATTTGAGAAAATATCCAGAGATAGCTCGATGTCTAACAGCGATAGAAGCCATGTGGCCTACAGAACCTTGATGGGCTTTCTTGGGCTGACTGAAGGCTTCCAAAACGGGACAATGAGGCAAATAAAAGATCAAGACATGCCTGTTTTCGAATACTATCGAAATCTTCTTTCAAGCCTGGTTGATGAGAAAGCCTACTACCATATTCTAAATACAAGGAAGACCATTAAGGTAAAGGATTATATGGCAAGCTTGCTTCTCCGGGGCTATAAGGACAGAGTTTACAAACTAGCAGCAAAACTCGAAGTAAAGAAGGTTTCCAAAATGGAGGTGAAAGGGGGATTTCCTCGAATGAAACACTACTTGTGGTTTCTAGTTAGGCTCATTCATGATGCCGAAGTCGTGGACAGAAAGACTGGCGGAAAGTTTAAAGATGAATTAGGTAGGCTGAGAGAGAACTTTACACTTTGCATTGAATTAGTTGTGCATGGCAGAAAGATATATGCGTCTGAGCCCTCTACTAAAGCTGTTCTCAAGCTAGTAGGAATAGGCAAGAACACAGATACTTGTACCGCCGGAGCGGAAGATGAACATGGATACATGTTTGAAGGCGCGAAACGGCATGAGCCATCAAGAAATGGCATTTCTTTTGCAGGGTGTATTTTGGATAGGATGGATGCTTCTCTTGGAGAATATGCTGCTGCTGTGGTTTCGCAATATCTCAGAGAATGTAAGGAAAACAGTAGGGCACAGGAGGATGTGGACTTGAAGGTCTTCCGAAGCATGAATGAAGACTTTTCGATAAGGTATGAAGATGGAAAGCCTGTTGGCGTGGAATACTTTGAGATGGTAAGAAACATGCTCTGCAGAGTGTTTTGTAGTGAGATTGAGGGGCTTCTAAGAGGAGCAATGCTTGAAGACAGCTTTCTTTCAAACACACTAAAGTATTATCTGGACTGTAAGATGAGAAATGTCTGCAATCTTTTTTCAAGGGCCTTCCTTGCTGTGGAACATGGCTTTCACACTGACGAGAAGAAGGTTTCTGCGCACGATGTTACTATGATCAAAAGAATTCTAGGGAAAGACAAATACTTTATGCGAAGCACAGATCTTCAGGAAGGCAGCAAGAGGCTGTTTAAATCGATCCTATCGAAGTTTCCAAGAAAATACAAGAAGATTAGATGCTGGATTGGAGACAAGGAGTTCGAGCTGGTCTATCTCATTGCCAAAGCAATCACAGAATACCTCAGGATAGACACTGCTGAAAACTGCAAGCTTGTTTCTGAACTTGAAAGGAGCCCCATATGCAATGCAGCATTTTATGACGAAAAGTAAGTGCCTGCGATTGCACACGTCACATATATGAAAACCTCAACCCCAAAGTCTCATGGGAGCAGAGAAAAAAAAGTTTCAAATACAACTAACAGCCTTTGTTATCACTATGTTTGTGTCGCCCATAGCAGTTCCCGTGCTCGGAAGAATGGCAGGATTTGACTCTCCTTTAGTTTCATTTACATCTCTATTCCTAGTTCTGGGATCTATGGGGGCGATATGTAAAGTTGCGATTGATAGAGAAAGAGAAAAGAAGAATAAAAGGATGAGGAAGATTAAATCCAAGTGAAGTTTGTTTCGATGTCTGTGCTCCTGGTGTGTGAGCCCTGCCTGGCCGCTCCCAGGTTCTTGATTTAAGTTTGTTTATTTCTGTCTTTTTTATATCTGGCGAGAATACCCCAAATGAATGAGGTATCGGTGATAGTTCATCCATTGGTATTACTTTCTGCAGTTGACCATTACAAAAGAAAAGGAACAAGGCGAGTTGTCGGGATATTGCTTGGAAATGAAGACGGAGAGGTTCATATCACAGAGAGTTTTGCCTGCATATTTGAGGAAGACGAAAATGAATGGTTTATAGACACCTCATACATAAGAAGCATGTTTGATTTGTTCTACAAGGTTAACCACAAGCTCAAGATAATAGGGTGGTATCACACAGGCCCGAAGATGTATGAAAATGACCTCGACATAACAAGGTCTTTATCCAAGTTTGTGGAGAATCCCTTTCTTGCCATTATCAATGTCCATCTCGGAGAAAACGATCTTCCTGTGCAAACATTCAAGCTGGACGAGCAAGATGAGTTTATACACGTGGGGTGCAGTATAGAGGCCGAAGAAGCCGAGGAAGTCGGTGTTGAGCATCTTATAAGAGACATCAGGGAGGAGGCTAGTGGATCGATTGCAGCCAAAATTAATGGAATAAAAGAATCGCTGCTTGTCTACAAAGGGGTTCTTGCAGAAATAAGATCCTACCTCGACGACGTGATAAATGGAGGAATTGCCCCGAGCCAGGAGATCATCAACCTCTGCCAAGAGATCATCAATTCTATTCCAAAGCTTGAAAAGCCTCTGGACGAGAATCTTTCTGATTGCTATGTCTCTGTGCTTGCAAAGACTGTGGTTGCACTTAATGATCTAAGGAGAAACAGGCTTGAGAATGGAATTGAGACGAGTGCATCGTAAATTTAATAAACATGTCATATTCCTGATATTACAAAACTTTGGAGCGCAGCACCTTGACTTTTTTGTAATTTTTCTTTGGGGATAGGGTATGGAGATCAGACATATAGTTCTTCTGAACTATGGAGATGCTGGAAGAATCAACCAGCATGTGTTGTGCAATGGCTGCCTTGTATTCAATTCTCCCTGGAGTGATTCATCTCCAGAAACCAAGGTGGAGAGGGACGGTGATAAACTAACCATTGAGTCAAAGGAAATAGTTCTTAGGATCATCGGTCGAAAAATCGTTTACTTAGAGGCCGTCTACTCAATAGACAGTAAAGTTGAATTTATGGAGCTCACCCCTTCCCCATATCCATATGATTTCTTCTTGATGAAGAGGCACTTTCTCTCGAGGCTGAAGGGAACGCCTTCCTGCTCTATAGACAAAGAAACAGTGCACCTGAGCAAAAGAAGGATAGGATGCTTTATCATACCTGTATTCTTGTATTTGTTAAGAAGGACTGTTAAGGATTTTCTTGTCGGACTTCCCCAGCACATAGTTGATTACATAGTGAGTTGCCCAGCTGAGAAGGGGCAGGCTGTAACCATAAAGACAACTCTGGGCACTTACGTAAGATTCTTTTGTTCTATGCAGGGTGTGTTTTTAAGACTAGGGGTTCCAGTTGTATTTATTGACGAGGTTTTTCTTATTCCAACCATTGCATATCTGCATGCCTTTTCGCATGTATGCTCTTTCTTAGTAAGCTTGCTAATAGAATCTGTCCATCTGCTGAACAACAGTAGCTACAATCCCCTAAAAAGGCGAAGAGACACCATGATCCTTAATACAGATCAAATATTCATGTCTGCATTGATTTTTTCATTTGTCCTGCTAATCATGTTCAACATTGTGCACTTCTACATTCTTTGTAGCTTCATGAGACTATGCCTAGCCGGCCTGAGGTTTACTAGGAACTTCATAGACTTTGTATTGATGGACTTCTCCAAGTGCCGTACATACGACCTTTCAATTGATTACGATAAGGCCCCCGCAATTAAGCTCAGGTATACCAAGGTTTCTATCTACGATAGAATCAAGCTCGCAGTGCAGGCAAGCTTCTTGTCTTTGGGATTATTCAAAGATAGCATCCTAGTTAGGTTTTTAGCTGAAATAAAGTAACATCTTTCTTACGTCTACCTTGTTCTGAGGTGCCTGTGCAGCATCATGCCTCGCTTCCATCAAATATAGATGCTTTTCTTTGTATTTTTTCCTTGTCTCTTCTGCACCTTAGTGCCTTCAGAATCTCGTCGTCAGGTATCTTTCCTACCAGCGAGCTATAGAACGACTCGAAATCCCCCTCAGAAATAGATATCAAGATGGCTAGGCTCTGAAGATCAGTGAGCTTCTGGATAGCTTCGATGCTCCCGAGCTCTTTAGCAAACTCTAGGATCTTGGCGACATACTCGACCATGTTCTTAGATTGCTGTTCATCGAATGTGATCTGTAATATTCTAGCATGCAATGCTGAACAGAGCAGACAAAGAATCCGGTTCACCAAGATCTTGAAATTCTCTCCTTTTATAGATGCCTCAGTTGCTTTTCCGATTTCATGTCTTATAACCTCTAGCACCCTTTCACATCCCTCGAGACTTCCAAACGATTCCTGCTTTATCCTAACTCCAATCCTCATGCTACATGTTTCTATCTGCTCTTCAAATGCATCTCTGAGCTTCCTATTGATTTTGTCTATGAAGGTTTCAAGCCTCCAGAACTTGTTTCCAAAGTACTTTCTTGTCACCAAATAGATGAACTGCAGCACCCTCACAACCTCAAACTTATTCTGCGTTGAGTCATAAACAGATCCAACAAACCCGTTTATCTTCCGAGCAAAAAAGTCAATAAGCTCATCCTCTTCGATATCGCCGTAAAACCTCCCAGACCTCCCAAAGGCAAAGCTCATGGTGTTGAGGAGTTGTTTGTACACAAATATGTTGTCAGCATTTGCTCCTGCCTCCTCCCCAAGAATGATGTATCTTGTCTCGCTCTTCTTCTTCAGAACAAGAACCTCATAGATCTGCTCAAAAAAGGCCTTCTCCTTATCGACCGCAACTCTGGTGTACTGGGAAATAAGATCCTCAGTGGCATGCGACCCATCAAAGTCAGGATCTATTGTCTCAATAAATGATCCGAGGATCTGAAGATTCTTGTAGCAGCTCTCAAGCCCCAGAAGAAACATGCATGGGCTCATTCCCTTGAGATAATCTCCCAATGCTGTAGAAATTATATCCCCATACACTTTCTTATGTATTATCTTGTACACGTCCTTTGTATTTACAAAAATGTCTCCAAGACCTCTGAATTTGTCGTCATATGTATCTCTGATCTTGTTTATCAGATCCACAAATGTGCTGTGGCTCGTCATGTGGAAGTCAAGATCTATTATGGCTTCGTTTCTGCTCTCCATACTTACAGGTTCTTTAAACAGATCTAGGGAATATATGTATGAATGGACAAGAAAGCTCTCTTTTCCCATTTCAAGTAAGGAATTGTATGCAGACCTCATCATCGTTTTGTTGTTCTGCTTGTTCCCTGTTTCAAACACACTAAGCATCTTATCTTCAATTGCCTTGTTATATTCTTGAATTTCCCCATCGTCCTCGACAACCTTCGAGATGTTGTGCAGAAGGAAGCACAAGAATCTCCAATCCTCTTCGCTATCACTTGTCATAAGACTATCAAGTACCTTGAAGTTCCCTTTTTCAATCTCCATCAAATACTTCACTGCCTTCTCCATCCTTTTGAGATGGTTTATCTCTTTATTTCTTTCTAGCACATCCTTCGACGTCCCAAGCGGCTCCAAGACTATCTGGGCTGTCTCTCTGTTCAAATCATCAATCCTGTCTAGCTTCAGCCCCTCCTGGATCGTACGAATCCTTGTGTTAAGCTTTTCCCTCTTGAAAAACAGACCTTCCCTTATGTTCTCAAGGTCTCCAACAAGCTCCATCAGGTTCGCATGCGTTTGGAATATGCTGTCTTCCTTAATGTCAACAGCTTCCTCAACAAGGCTTGTAAGATTGAATGACCCAGACCTCAACTGGCTTACATGGATGTTTTTCATCTGGGGAGGCAGAGACAATTCACATAATTAAGCCCCTAGCCTTGCTGGGCCCGAAAGAAAAAACATAGCTCAAGATAATTTAATCCCAATGACTAGAAACCATTCCATTCTTCGACACTTCCTCCAACCATGTTGCTTAAAACTTCTTCCTTTCCAACATTGAGGATGTTGTTTGCCGAGTCCATGAGCTGCTCCTCAACAAGTTGCTCAAGCTCAACACTGTCTCTAAACAGGAAAAGCTCAACTTCCTTCATGTCTCGAACAAGCTCAGCCCCTGTCTTCATGTAGTTGATTAGCCTGGACAGGATGAAGAACCCCGCAGCAATTGCAGACGGCGACCTATTGTTCATGGGAATTGCAATGTCTACTCCCACCAAGGAATTATCTGCATTAACAAATGCAATTGTAGGAAGGTTGCAGTGCTGTGACTCCAAGATGGCCTGTTTGTCAGCATATGTATCGGAGACAATAAGGAGCCTTGGATCGTACATCCTCTTTACCTCTGAGTTTGTAAATGATCCGGGAATAAACCTTCCTGTTATTGGAGTCGCACCAACAGCCTCGCAAAACTTGACAACAGGCTTTCTTCCAAACGTTTTTGTGGAAACAACAGCAATGCTAGAGGGATGCTTTATTCCACAGAAGGCTCTTGCTGCAATGATGAGTTTCTCCCACATTGCGTTGATATCGATGATGCTAATCTTATCTTGAGACCTTGTACCGTACATGTACCTGGAAAAGTTCTTGTTTGTGGAGGTTCCTCCAAGATGTGCCTGGCTAAGTATCAGTAGCTTAACAAACTCGTCTGGGATTTTGATGCTATCTGAGATCCTGGTGTTATCTTGCGGCATTTGAAGGGTACAAATTTTTTCGGGATTATCCATTTGATATGCGGTGAGGTATGAAAATATCAAAGGACGTTATGATGGATGCCTCTTTTGGCACGTCCTTTGGGCTGTGTTTTCTGTAGATTTTAAGTGGTCTGTCGGGATTGAATTCAACCCTCTTAGGGCGAATTTACAGCCCCCGTAGCTCAGTCGGTTAGAGCGTGGTACTTATATGCTGGAAAGCTGTGCAAAACTTGGTTTATACTGCTAAGATATGCCAAGGCCGCGGGTTCGAGTCCCGCCGGAGGCATTCTTTTGTCACAATCACATATAAACTCTTTTAATCGTCTTGGCTCCCTTTCAAAAGTAGATGTTCACCTTTCTGAATTCTAATAATAGAGCAAGAAAGTCATCGAGATCCATCTTCGAGGCCCTTGCTCCATTAAGATCGGCTTTCGATAGGACTCTTTCAAACAAGTCTTCGGGGGTAGTGTTCTCAAAAGCCGGGTTGTTTTTTATCTTATTGAGTAGGGACGAGTTCTTGAAGTTTGCTTTGAGTGTCTTGTTCTTTCTAAGAAAGCATATCTTCAGGAATCTGTCGAACTCCTCAAAATCTATTGGTGGCCTTGGCACTCGAGGCTCGATCCTCACAAAACTTGACTCAACCTTTGGCGGCGGTACAAAGCTATTTTTTGAGACTTTCAGAACATGGTCTATTTGCGCAAGCATTTGTGCTCCAACAGAGAGCCGGCAGTATTCAGGACTCCCCGGCCTTGCCACTAGCCTGTTGGAAAACTCTCTCTGAAACATTACATATGCACACTTGAAGTCATACTTCAGAAGCTTGAACACAAACGGGCTACTAATCTGATACGGCAAGTTGGTTATGCAGAGATCAAAGTGGGGGAAGTCATGCTTTAATGCATCTCCCACAAAAAGTTGAAATTTCTGTGCCATCCCCGGAACACCGTTCACTCTTTTTGCCAGTTCTGCTGCAAGTCTAGGATCTATTTCATAGCATATTACTTTCTTTGCCTTCTGGAGCAACTTCATCGTAAGATTCCCTGTTCCCCCACCTATTTCCAGCACAACGTCCGTTGGCTTTATTCTTGCTCTTTCTATTATCGTGTCAACCACCCCTAAGTTCTTCAGTATGTGCTGCCCATGCTGCTTATTAAACTTTGGATTCACCATCTGGATACCCCATCATATGCAAAAATTTAACAATACTCAAGATTTAATCGCTAAGGCTCCCTGAAAAAATCCCAGCTAGAGTCGAGATGTACATGGTCTTTCCATAGCGCTCGATCCATCTTGTATCCTTTGGAACCCTCATACGGACCTCCTTGAGAAGATCTATTGCAATTCCATTCCAGCCTATAACTCCATTACCAATGACATTCAAGCCCTCAATATTCTCTCTGAAGAGAACTCTCCACTTTATAGCATCATACTTCAGAAGCATGTTCCCTTCAGTCACTACATACAAATACTCTCTGTTCGGGACTATCAGCTTCACTGTGTCGAAAACCTTTAGCACCATCTCTGAATCCTTGTAAACATGGCCATAACAGGTGGTGTAAAAGACAGAATCTCCATGAACCCAGAAGTTCTGTATCGTCGGATTTCTGCCTCCTACTGCATGCATAGCAGAATCCTTCATATACCTTACATCTTCAAAAGTCGATCTATAAAGACAACCATCAGAACTTAGAAAATGCATCCCTGAGCTGTTGACCACCGCCTTCTTGATGCACCCTTCTATCCCTTGGAAGTTGATCACAACTTCTCGACGAATTACATCGAAAACAATGATCTTCGAAGTCCTAAACACAAGATATATGTAATGTCCATGGACCCCCATCTTCAGTACGTCCCCATAAAACTTGTATTCCTCTCCCGAGGATAGGGCAATCAATGTGTTTCTGCCTGTCAAGCAAAACACGTTTCCGTCATATACCACAAACTCCTTACAGTCCACAACTCCCTGTATTAGCTTGAGGGGAATGTCTGGAGCATCTGCAAAGAGCTTACCTTCCATTCACCTTTACTTTCAGGGGAGCTCTAAACAATTCCTGAAGGGCCCAGGCAGGAGAACTATACAGCGAGTCTTTAGTCGTATACTTTATTTTTAATTAGATAACATACCATTCGAGAAATAGTACACCCGGTCAAACCTGCTCAGCAGTCCTGAGTTCTGCATTATCATTATAACAGTTTTGTCCGAAAGATGCTTCATAATCATGTCAACTATGGCATTTTCAGATTCTTTGTCCAAATGCGAGGTCACTTGGTCGAAAATGTATATGGGTGCATCCTTAACAACAGTCCTCATCAGGCTAACCTTTTGCCTCTGTCCTCCGCTTAGTCTGTTCCCCCCGTTTCCAACAATCGTTTGGTATCCGTCGCTAAGACTTCTAAACACATCATCCATTCCATATCTTTTGCAGTATTCAACAATCTCCTCGTCACTAAGATACTCGTTCCCATCCTTTATGTTGCTGATAATCGACTTGTTAAACAGCTGTGACTCCTGGGGAGAGTATGATATCATGCTCCTCAGGCCTTCTCTGCTCAGTGTGTTAAGCTCTACATCGTCAACAAGAATACTTCCGTCGTACTCAAGAAATCCAAGGAGGGCCCTAGCAAATGAGGTCTTTCCTCCCCCATTGTCTCCAGATATCCCTATCTTCTCCCCCTTCTTTATCCTCATGTTTACATTCTTTAACAGCTTTATGTCCCCAATCGATATTTCCAAACCCTCGATTTTGATTTCATTTTCAAAGTCTTTCTTGTAATAGCCAAGCTTCTCCGTGTCCAGTTTGATGGCCTCAGCTCTGTTTTGTGATATATTTGTTAGATTCAGTAGTATCATCACAAAGCTGTTGCTTATGTCAACACAATACATTCGAAGCTGGTTGCTCAATGAGAATATTAAGGTATAATCCTTGAAGCCAACACTACCCTCCCCCCTACTCGAAAATTGCACAGTCATGATAAACATCGCCATCATAAATATGTTTTCTCCAATAAAGTTCCCGGCCTGCAGCCAGCTCCAATACATCTTTCCGTACCTCGTTTCTGCATTCATGCGCCTGTATAGCTCATCTGCCTCAAACTCCTCGTTGTTGTATGACTTTATAATGTCGTAGTTCAGTATGCTGTTGTACCTCTTCCTCTCCGTCATGTCAATCTCTCTGTTCATCTTCAACCTGATAATGTTTCTATAATGATTTATGATGATCACACACACCCCATATGCAATCACGACGCCCCCCATAAGCAGCCCATAGTAGCTTTCAACCCCACTTCGGATCTTAATCACCGTTATTAGAATGCAGCAGAAGCTCATGATAAAACACTTTATAGTAGACTCCAGAATCCATCGCAGGGATGAAACCTTTCTATTCATGAACGATATCATGTCTCCAATACCTATTTTCTTGAAGTCTAGGAACGACATGCAAATGTGCTCTTTATATAGATCTATAATGTAATCTCTGCATATGGTTTCTACATAGCTGGACATTGTAAACAAGGATACTAGCCCAAGCACATACGAAGAAAGTGCAACAATTAGATATGTCCCGATCTTTTCATTCACCGCCTCCTTATTATCGGCCTTTTCTTGGATGTCATTTAGGATCTGTGTGATGAATATCTCCCCATATCCAGCGGCCACCAGTGCTACTATGATGGGAAGAATCATGACTCTTACAACCGGGGATCCAAGAATATACTTGAACAGCACGGTCTTTATCATTATCATTTTGCTAGTTCTCTTTGCATCCTCCTTCATTTCCCGGGGTATGATTTTCTTCTTCTTTTTGCCTACTGAGTCAACTGACTTAATCTGGGAAGCCTTGGAAGTTCGTGGAGAAGCGATTATTGGACGGTTTCCAAAAGTAGCATCTTGATTGATGCCAGGGGATCCCGAGGGTATATCCGCATTTCGTGAGATGGCAGTAGTACCCATAGGATTTATTGGCCCTTAAAATGGCTATTGTGCAATACATTCTGCTCAGAGGCGATTTGAATTTCTCGAGAGGCGCCCTAATTGCTCAAGCCTGCCACTCGAGTGTTTATTCCATTGAAAGATACAGAGATCATCCTGACACAGTAGAGTATCTAAAGAGTGCAGGGCATATGACAAAGATAATCCTCAAGGTAAGTGGATGATTTAATTTCAGATAAAAGAGGAGGATGTAGAAGAGATAGTAGGCCATCTTGTTTCAAAAAATATCGACCATACTGTTTGGGTTGAGGAACCGGAAAACATAGCCACATGCATATCTCTGAGGCCCTACAGAAAGAGCCAGGTAGCAGATACCGCCGAGTACCTCAGAAGATTCAAGCTATTCTAGTGATTTTATGCAATAAAGGGAGGCCCTTATTGCCTCCTTAGAGGCTCCTTTTACAGCAAAGAAAGGGACTTCAGGATGGTTGTATATTAAGGCTAAAACAAATCCCCTATCGATATGAGCCCATGCCTCAAGGATAAGTATAGACGGCAGTTGACGGGAACCTGTGACAAAGTTCCCTGCCACAAAATATTCTGTCGATCTGGACTAGGAAACGAGGCTGCCGAGGAGCTGTCAGAGCTGCTTTCGAAATACGGAGACGTGTTTTTGTGTGAAAACATATGCAAAACCATGGACCGTGCCTCTCATGTAAACTTTGGCAGAAATGGAAATGTATTCCTAGATTTCTTCTTTTGCCTAAGCAAGATGGGGTCGAGAAGAAATACATCTTCTGAAGAGAGCAGGTCTGGAAGTAGAAGCGAAACATCAATACTTTGCATCAAGAACGAGGAGGGCATAAAGCTGGAGAAGAATGGAATGCAGTCTGTTGAATGGGCTAGGAGGAGGTTTAGGAAAAAAAGCATTCCCTCATTCAAGAGCAAGACTGGAAACAGATTTGGATGCCTGAAAATCAACGAGATGAAAGATGAGTTTGACGGTGCAACCAGGCTTGACCACTCCATTTGTACACTAATATCTGGGAAGGATGGCGTCACTGCGGAGGATAGATATATCCTTATTGGCGTGCTTCAGCTATTACTCAAGAAATACGAAGACTCACTACACCTTACTCTTGGAATGGTCATTATTAGAATTTATTGCTCAATAAGTAAATATGGTGATGTCGAGGAAGTGTACTACCCGATTTTATACAAGATATTCCACAACATCCGTGGGTTGTACAGTGAGATGCTCAAGAAGAATTCGCTCAGCGAGGGAATTACATGTAAGGGGGAAAAGATAGGCTCGAGGGGAGACCATCCTGTCTGCATATACCTGCCCAGATTTACAAAGCTTGATCTTTCTATGCTTGTAGATAATATAGCAGGAATTCTCAACTCCGAAGAGACTGCTGACAACAGAGAAAGCAAGAGAGTTGATAACCTACTGAGCATATTGCATTTGCTCTACCTTATAAACGAGGAGTGCGGGATACTTAGCTATAAAAGATTCTATTTGGCATCCTTTTGCACCCGCATGAACTTTCGTGAGGAGTTTAAGCACTTCAGAGCAAAGTCGAAGACACCCCTCAACTTCCCCTTTATCCTTCCGGTGCACATCAAAGCTGAGCTTATCAAGTATGAAAACAATGACATGATGAAGACCTCTCTGCAGGACTCGTTTTTCAAATCTCTGTTTGAGGGGCATGTGGATCCGTATCTGTTTATCACTGTGAACAGAGAAACAGTATATAGAGACAGTATTGAGATATTCAAGAGGATGAATCCGTTGAATGCAAGAAAGCAGCTTAGGACCACATTCAGAAACGAGGAGGGGGTGGACTCTGGAGGGATAAGAAAAGAGTACTTCCAGCTATTGAGCCAAGAGATAAAGGAGGATGGAAGACTATTTGAACACACAGAAAATAGAATCTGGATCAGGCCGCACGAGGGAGATGAAGAGGAGTATGAAGCCATTGGAAGAATAATTGCCATAGCACTCTACAATAATGTTGTCCTTAACATTCCTTTCCCAAGCTTGTTTTTCAAGAAGCTCCTTGGCAGAAGACCAACTCTCGATGACCTGAGGGAGATATCCTCTGGAATAGCTACATCGCTGAGGAATCTGAGAAGATTGTCAAAAGATGAAATAAACGGACTAGACCTACGGTTTGTTGCCGAGCACAATGTTGATGGGGCCACGAGAGTATATCCTCTTGTGAAGAACGGGAAGAATATAAGGCTAACATCGGAAAACATGAGGCTGTTTATTGAGAAGTACATCGAATTCCATACAGACACCCTTGTAAAGCCTCAGTTCGAAGCCATTCAAAAGGGATTCTATTCCATAATAGATAGAGACAAGATGATGTATCTTGACCCAAAGGAGCTTGAGAAGATAATGATGGGGTCAAATACATTTGATATCAAGGCAATAAGATCCTCTGCTACGTATTCTGGATACAGAGAGGATTCCCCCATCATTCTCTACTTCTGGGAAATATTCGAAGGATTCAACAGGAAGAAAAGAAAGAAACTTCTTCAATTCATCACGGGAAATGACAGGATACCTGTTTCAGGCCCTGCATCGTTGAAGCTTGTCATAATGAAAAATGGATGTGATACAGACAGGCTTCCTTCTTCGCAAACGTGCTTTAATACACTCCTGCTTCCTGAATATTCATCTAAGAGCAAGCTGGAGAAAAAGCTCGAAACCGCCCTGGAACTAACAGCAGGATTCTTCCTACTCTGAACTGAAAATAAATTATTTTTGCACCTTTCCATTCATCTTCAAAAAAAGGTTTCCTCGGATTCGTCACTGCTGAAATCTAAGTTTGTCGCAGGATCAATCGTTCTATGTTTCCCTGCCGTGTATGCCTTCTTCTTTATGTTCTTTCTAAGACCGCTACAGTAGGGCCTCCAGGGAAGCTTTCTGAGAAATGAGGCTTCGTCCTCCCCTAATCCCACCTTAAACTCCTTTTCTTCTTCAGGACATATCCCTGACATTCTCTTGCACTCATAAAGTATCTTGTCCTGCTCTTTGTCCATAAGCAAAGTCACCTTGTTGTTCAACACACAATACTCATAAATAGGTTTATTACTCTTCCTGCTCAATGGTGTACCCTTTCTCTCAATCCTCACAAACACCATCTTGTGCCTCCAGGCATTAGCCTTGCCAGCCTCCTCAGAGTAGGAATTTTTGTTTTCCATGTGCAAAGAAATCTCTTGGCAAAACAAAACTCTTGTATATATAAATAGGCCCCAATAGGAATAACAAAGCGTCCTTTTGAGTCATTCTTCAGGCGCAACGTACTTCTCTGCATCCTCCTTCTTCCTTTTCTTCTTTTCTCCACCGTTTTCCTTTTTTCCAGAATCAAAATCTCCGTCGGTAAAGTACTCTCCTGTCTCCATCTCAATGTCTTCCTTTCTCTTTGGTATATCAGAGGGCATGCCCCCGCTCGGTCTTCCAACAATCTTCTTCTTCGACTTTTTGTTGCTCTTCTTGATCTCCGGAAGGAATCGGCTCCAATCCTCTCCCTCCTTGGTCTTGTCTCCCTCCAGCTTTCTTTTTTCCACAAGCTTTTTAATCTGGTACATCGGATGAATGTTGTTCATGCAATCAATCACAATCTTCTTCACCTCCTCAATACCTTTGAAGCTCCCGATAATACTTACAGTCTTGCCATGTACAAGAACATAGCACTTCGTCAGAATCTGGATGGCCTTCAGTGTCATCTCCTTGGGCCCTATTAGTCTGTCTCTTCTCTTTTCAAACACCTTGTCAGAGCTTGCTAGCCTCTTTATATCAATCACTTCACAAAAGTATTCGTCCTCCAGCACTTTCATCGCCTCTTCAACTCCAACCCCCCGGCTCACAAGCTTGACAAAGTTAACCGCCTTGATAAATATAAACGGATCCCTTGTGCTCTTGTTCGTCGCCACGTCAATAATTCTCTTCTCTAAATCAATGTTGCATGATATCTTCTTCCCCTCCAGTGCCTTCACAATATATTTCTGTGTCTGTTCAATGTACTTTTCTCTGTACTTCGGATACATCACAGACTCAGAACTTACTTCTACAAACTCGTGCTTAAAGTCCGTCTCAGAAAACTTTACACTATGCTCCATATGGGGTCCTGCATCTTGATTATTTCATCAACAAAACCCCGCTTCCGTTTTCGTACGGCCTCAATGGTGTCGCCAGATAGCACCTTCCCAAGCACCACAGTCTTGTTCTAAGGCCTCTCCGGCATCCAGATAGTACATCCCTTATACTAGATGTTTTTAGTCTAGGCATCTTCAGTCTTCTTTCCGTCAATGGACATGCATTTCCTTCCGTCCTTGAAAAACTTCAGAAGTATTCTATAAACTCCGTTCCGCGAAACCCCACTTATCTCAGCCTCAAACCTGCTTGAAATCAGTATCTGGGGATTCTTCTTATTCATTTCGTTTATAGAGCCCAGGCACTCGGCCATTTTCCTTCTGAATATGTAGAAGATTATTTTGTACTCCTTGCTTATCTCAAGATTCAAAAGCCTTTCTAACATTTTGATGGACCTTTCAAATCTTCCGTGCCTCATGCATCTTAGACACCGAAGAAACTCATCCCACATCGTCTCCCCTCCCGTTTCAATCTCCAGAAGGGTTTCGAGACGGCGCAGAACATGTGGCGGATATCTGCCAGTCTTTCTTACTTCTTCCATAAGAAATTTCCTAGTAAACTTGAAATATTTTATCAAGCAAGGATACATGGAAGACAGCTCTACAAGCTTAGGCAAGGCAAGCCTTCCAAAGTATTCCTCAGGCACATTCCTTCTAATGTTTTCAAACAGATCCAAATCATTTCCAGCCTCACAATCTTTTTCATAAGCCCTGTATCTTGGAGACTGGGAAATCAGCGCCTGAATGGCATCCTTGCGATATTTACTCTTTGATCTATGCACATGGTAAAATATGATGTCGTTATCCTTAAAAAACCTTGAGAATATATCCACATACTTTACAGCCAGATCATTGATCCTTGGGTCTGTGGAGTAGAACATATGAAGAATGTTCGTGTCTGCCTCATCCACATGCTTGCTGATCTTTGCAAGGTACCTCAAGGCCAGAGATTTTGCAATCCAGTTCTTTGAATGGAATAGTAGGAACATCTTCCGAACTCCCCCTCTTATCACTTCCTTCTGCGAGGTAGACCTCACTATCTTCTTCAAGTTCGACAGGCCTATCTCGATCTCGGAATAAGGGGAATCAGGAGAAACATCCACCTTCAGAAGCTTCTTTAGGTATGTGCTGGGCTTCATGGAAATGGGCTGTAGAGAAAAGATTAAATCAGACATTAGAAAGTAGATGCTTTCAGAGTAACTATGACAATATGCATTATAGAATGCTGTTTAGTGTCTCATCACGAAGCATCAGGGCTATGAAAAAATTTATTTGATAACTTGGGACTCATTTTCTGCCGCAATAACAGAGGTGTATGCAGGCATATATAGACTTGTAAAACTGTGACAGCTAAAAGATTTATTTTGGGTGGCATGCCTCAAACACCCTTTTCTTTTTTGGCTTCCCCCCGGCTTTTGGAGTCTGCCATTTCCAGTGCTATCGACCCCAGCACGCCGAGTATTGAAAGTGCCTGAACCTTCTCGATCTTATGTCCAAACACAATTAGTGACAGGAAGATCGAAAACATCTTTCTTGTAAGGTTGACTGTGGTGAGGGTTATGGATCCATGGGATCGAACCATTGAGTATATCACAATCTGGCCTAGTATGTTGAATGTTGAATATAGGAATAAATCTGGTACAACCTCGGGAGTGGACTTTATAAATCCAATTGAGTACTTCAAGTTGTCTGTTAAGAGGATTATTGTGAAGGATATAAGGAACCGAAATAGATTGGTGTAGTACATCATCTGGAAGGATGAGATCTTGAATGTCCGGAACAAATGGTCTTGGCCTGAGTTTATGATTCCATCAGCAAGGAGGCTTGTGACAAGAATCAGGATCCCTATGATGCTAAATCCGGATGTTGATGTGCTTCTTTTATCGAAGAACGAGAAAGAGAGGACAGACAGAGATATTAGTCCCAGAGACAGATACTTTCTGCAACTCAGGGTCCTTCTGTATATCAGAAAATTCATCAAGGCAATCGGAAGCAGCTTGCAGGATTTTGCAATGATCAGGGTTGGATAGCTGAGATATCTAAGCGAGATGTATCCCAGCTGGGAAGATGTTAGGCTTAAAGATGCCAGGCAAGCATAATGGAGCAGCACCCTTCTGCTGTGAACCTTCTCCGTCTCCTTGCTAAGGCACATCATTATTCTCCCCACTACAATGCCTCCTAGGCTTTGAAGAATTAGCGGAAACAAGGCAGACTCATACTTTCGGCCACTGTATGTTGTTGTTGTTAGCTTTTCACCGTAGACACCAAATACTAAAAAGAATGCATATATCCCCACAACATGGAGTGCCAAACTGATATGCTTGTTCAAAGTTCCCATTGGCTTCAGGGAGGTCTCTGCAAATCAAAAAGTATTGCATCAAAATTTGTTAGCCTTCTGCCCATGGAGTTCAAGGCCTCTTTGAGATTACCGTGTGAAGACCCAAAGATGGTTGCAGCAGCAATTTCGAGTGAGGAGGGAGATGTCTGCAGGCCGTCTGAGAAATATGTCTACGAGGACAGATGTCTGGTTGTAGATGTTTCTGCAAACAATGCAAGGGATCTGGGAAAGTCTCTGAATTCGATACTCTCAAGGTTTAAGCTGTCCGTAGAGACCATAGGGTTATGTAAAAGGCTCGAGGGAAAGGACCAGGTGGAACAAAAAGGCCTTTCTAACACCAAATGATTAGAATAAAGTTAATTTAATGGTTCGCTATTCACGCCTGTATTTTCTTCCCGAGACTTCGCTTCTTCTGAAAACAATGCTTCTAGTCTATTGAGCTCCTCCTCATCTGCCTCTGTCTTGAATCCACTGTACATGGGGATCCCTTGAAGGTCTGCGCTTATTACTAGCGTTCCTCTTCTGCATGTGACCACAGGAATCTTCCTTTCTGTTCCAATGAGATCGGTTATCTCCGGGCAATTGCTGGCCAGAATGTAGTGGTTTTTGTTCGACTTCCTCATGACTCTTCTTAAACAGCTCAATGGCTCTCTTACCTCCTTATGGTCGCAATGCAATATCTCCAAATACCTTGCAATTCCTTTCTTGTGATCCCTTCCTATCTCCTTGAGCTTCTTATAGACACACTTTGTTACAAAGAGCTTTGGCTGAGATCTGAACAGGTCGTTTACATGTCTTAGCCCCAGAAGGCTTTTGTTCATTTCGGCAACAAAGTCGCACTCGACGATCACTTGGTAGGGGACCCTGTATCCTATCTTTGCGAGAAGCTTCACAACTTTTTTATTCTTTTTGTATACTTTTCTATTCATTTATCTCCATGGGTTAAATTGTGTCAAAATGAAGGCCCCAAATGGTCAAAAATAATAGTGAGGTTGAGCTTTCAGAGGAGGACTTCTACGTCCAGAGAGCCAGTGCTGTGAAGAATGAGCTCAAGCAGGGCACAAACATGTATCCCAATAAGTTTGAGGTGTCTCACAGCTTTGGGGAGATCATCGGAATGATAGGAAAAAGGGGAGACCAGTTTGTTGCCGAGGATGTTGTTAGATCTGCTGGGAGGATAATGAGTATGAGGCTTCATGCCAGGTTCTGTTTCTTCATGGTTGCTTCTTGTGGAGAAAGCCTTCAATTGGTAATAGATGCCAAGGAGGTGGGGAAAGACCAGGTGGTCAAATTCCTGAAGAGAGGGGATATAGTAGGGTTTGTTGGGAATCCTGGGAGGACAAAGACCCTGGAGCCCTCTGTGTTTGTTAGTGACGTGACTGTTCTTTCTCCATGTCTCAGAACGATTCCTACAGAGCATTTTGGGCTGAAGGATGCAGAGACTATCTACAGGAGAAGGTACATCGATCTCTTAATAAATAAGGAGTCGAGGGAAAGGTTCGAGAAGAGAACACAAATAATTAGATACATCAGGGAGTTCCTTGACTCAAGAGGGTTCCTAGAGGTTGAGACGCCGATGATGAACTTGATTCCTGGGGGTGCTGCTGCAAAGCCCTTTATTACGCACCACAATGAGCTTAAGCTGGATCTTTACATGAGGGTGTCCCCCGAGCTCTACTTGAAGAAGCTTGTTGTTGGGGGTCTCGATAGGGTGTATGAGATAGGAAAGCAGTTCAGGAATGAAGGGATTGACCTTACCCACAACCCTGAGTTTACGTCTTGCGAGTTCTACATGGCGTATGGGGATTACAACGATCTCATGGAGATGACCGAGGAATTGATGAGTGGGCTAGTTAAAAAGATGTTTGGAACGGACACTATAGTGTACAGCCCCAAGAAGAGGGAAGAGAAGTCTGAGCCTGTGGAGATATCATTCAAGAGACCCTTCCGGGTGATTAGCATTATTGAGGAGCTCAACAGCCGCCTTGGATTGGACCTCAGTGGAGAGACTCTTGATACACCTGAGGCCCTGGAGAAACTCCTGGGTGCCTGTGAGAAGGAGGGAATACATGTTGAGAAACCTCGTACACTGACAAGGGTGCTCGACAAGCTGATTGGGCATGTGATTGAGCCTCAATGTGTGAATCCAACGTTCATCAAGGACTATCCCATAGCAATGTCTCCGTTAGCTAAGAACCACAGATCAAAGCCTGGCCTTACTGAGAGGTTTGAATTGTTCATCAACTGTAAGGAGGTGTGCAATGCTTACACGGAGCTGAACAATCCCTTTGAACAGAGGGAGAGGTTTATTCAGCAAGCACAAGATCTGAATGCTGGGGATGATGAGGCGATGATGAACGACGAAGACTTCTGCACGGCACTTGAGTATGGGCTTCCACCTACTGCAGGATGGGGACTGGGGATTGACAGACTCATAATGTATTTGACCAATGCGGCAAATATAAGGGATGTGATTTTCTTTCCAACGATGAGGCCTGAATAAAGGTGTTCTTCTATTTTGGGTATTGTAAATAATGAAATGAGGTGAGCCCTGAAAATATCTTAAAATGAGGTTTAAGAAAGCCCCTACGAAAGTTATAAGCACTATCTTTTTTATGACTTTGATTGGATTTGACTGTGCAAGCACTAGCTTGAATGAGAATGTGGCGGGTAAAAGTACTGTGGCAGAGGAGAACAGCAATGTGGATGAGATGCTGAAGCTGATGAAGGAGCATGAGGTGGATGGATACCTTACATTTACCTCTGATGAGCACCTGAACGAATATATAGGTGAAGGAGACAAAAGGTTGGAGTTCTTAACTGGGTTTTCTGGGTCAAATGGAATAGCCATAACCTGTGAACACCCTGTCCTGTACACAGACTCGAGATATTACATCCAGGCAATGAACCAATCTAAGAAATACAAGCTTAAGAAGATGGAGGAAGACGAGGGGATAGATGAGTATATCGGGAAGGTGTGTAAATGCAAACAGGTTGGCATATGCAAGAAGTTTATTCGATCTCAAAGATATGAGGATCTAAAGAATAAGCTTGAGTCTCGAGGAATAAGCTTGAAGCCCTTTGATGATGATCTAGTAGATATCATATGGAAAGACAGGCCTCTGAGAACTTTTAACAGGGTGTACAGCATTGAGGAAAAGAGGCTTCAGAAATACCAAATGGAACTTGCAGAGCTATGCGAGGACCCTGAGCACAAGGATTTACTAGGGAGGAAGATGATTGATGAAGACGTAAGTGTTGTTGGAAAAACATTTGAAGATAAGCTAAAGGAAGTGAGGTCGATTCTTGAGGAAGGCCAGACATTAGTGATCACCGAGCTTGATACAATAGCATGGGTATTCAATCTGAGGGGATCTGATATCCTTTACAACCCCGTGTTCTACTCATATGCAATTTTGTCGAAGGACTTTGCAAAGCTGTTTACTAACGAGAAGGACATCCGAATGGAGGGGGTGGATATTTATCCTTATGATGACTTTGAGAGGCATGCGGCAGAGATTAAGGGTAGGGTTATTATTTCTGGAAGTTGTAATGCATATGTCAAAGATCTGTTTGGGGATGTGGAGTATTGCGACAAGCTGAGGCTTCTCCAGTCCCAGAAGGCAGAAATAGAGATTGAGGGATTCCGTTTGTCCTATGTATTTGATGGGATGGCTCTTGTGGAGCTGTTTGAGTGGATAGATCTAAATCTTGATAAGGGGATATCTGAGAAGGCAATTGGGGAAAGGCTAGAAGAGATCAAGAGTCGATTTTCTGGATACGTTCAAGCCAGCTTTGAGTCGATCGTTGGTGGAGGGCCTAACGGGGCGATTGTGCACCATAAGGCAGGTGATAGAAAGGTATCAAGAGGTGAGGTTATTCTGATTGACAGCGGGTCACAATACATGTTTGGGACCACGGATACCACGCGGACCCTTCATTTTGGAGAACCGACTGCCGAGGAGAAGAAAAGCTATACCCGCGTTCTCAAGGGGCAGCTAAGGTCGATGAGGATGAAATTCAAGTCCAATATGCAGTCTTCAGTTTTGGATTCGCTATCAAGGATTGATCTATGGAATGTGATGGAAGACTATGGGCATGCTACTGGGCACGGGGTAGGCCACTTTCTATGTGTACACGAGTCTCCACCAACCATCTCTTACTCAGGCGACCAAACTCTAAAGCCTGGACAGGTATTCTCAATTGAGCCCGGGTTCTATAAGGAAGGAGAATATGGAATAAGGATTGAGAACCTTGTATATCTGAAAAACATTGATGACAAATTCTACGAGATAGCCAACCTGACACTTGTTCCGTATCATCTTAAGCTTATAGACATTTCGATGATGTCTGAAGAGGAAGTGGATCATCTGAACAGAATCAATGAAGAAATAAGATCTGCATTGGAGCCGCTCATGAGAAGAAAGGTTGGGTACAGATACCTGATGGAGAACACAATGCCCATTAAGAAATAAATGCTGTTTCCTCCAAGACGAAGCTTATCTAAGGATTTATTTAACAATGTCAATGCTCAGGAACCTCTTCGATTCCTATTGATAGGGAAAATACACTAATTAGTTCAAGGAGAATAACTAATCAAACATCATACTCGGGAGGGTCAATCAGGTCGTAAAGTAAATTGATGTTTCTTTTACAAAGAGGACAGGTATCCTTTAGATCTAGCCACTCGTCTATGCATTCCTGGTGGAAGTGATGTCCACACGGAAGAAGCTTCAGTTTGATTCCGGGAATATAATTGTCAAAGCATATCGCGCAATGGTAAGTGTCATCGGAAACATCGCTCTGGTCCTTGTACATCACCTCCTGAAGTTTTGGCTTTACAAATGTTATAAGGAACAGCAGCAAAACAATGGCTATGAGAGGAGCAATGAAGGCTACAAATCCAAGCCCGACAAACACAACAGTCGTGTAGTATAGCAGAGGATTTGCAACACTACAGTTCTCGCATTCCTGGATCCAGTTAAATCCAATAAGGTACCAAAATAAAAGAAGGGCCTCTATGAAGTTGGAAAACAGGGTTATGTCTGTGTTCTCTCTGTATTCTGGTATTCTGTTAATCCTAAAGAACGGGAGATTCTTCGACATGAATATCCCAAACTTTGCTATCGTTATCACCATGTATACTAGCAGAAAAAGCTTCAAGGGAACTTCACACTTTTCGTTTCTTGTGAGAAAGAGCACGGCACAGCTGATTAAGATCTTGAGGACTTTCAGGAACCCTTCCATCACAATCAGTACTTTTAAGAACTTCAGTGCGTTGGTTCTTTCCTGTGTTTGAGAATTTACAAAGTCCTCCTCTCCTTCCCTCACATCCATTCACATCCTTTTTCTATTTTTCTTTTTATTTTTTTCAAAGGGGTAGCCCGTCTCCATTGGTAGATCCTAAAACCCGCTGTATAAATGGGAATAGCCGCAGACTAACCTCTTGGAAAGTGGCTCAGAGATTGCAGCACAGACCAAACCCTCTCCTAAGAAGGGTGCAGCACGTCTCGAGCTTGTACATCCATTTGGATGGCGACACCTTCCTCACCATCTTTACCATCCCAGGACTCAGCTGTAGACCGATCCTCGAAAATATGTACTGGTACACATCTTCATTGCTTCTGCAGAAGAAATAGCAATGGACCCGGGAGTCGCCGTTCCAAGTACTGATCTTTCTGAGATAGTCCAAGCTGTGCTCGGGAAGGTTCAAGAAGAAATGGTCTATCTTCCTTCCAGTCATTTTCTCAAGGAACTCGCTTGCAGGAAGGTTGAAGACCTCGATGTTTCTAGAGTCAAGCTTATTGATCTTCATGGACTTTTTCAAGCAACCAATTGCATGCGGATTCAGGTCGTTTGAATAGACCCTGCATCCCTTCTTCAATGCAGCTAGAGATACAGGCCCCACTCCACAAAAAGGATCGCACAGAACATCTCCCTCCATGAGCTTTCGGACAAGATCAAGCCTTTCATTCTGAAGCTTTGAGCACCAGTATACATTTCTGTAATCTATGTAGAAAAGAACGTTGCCCTCCTTATGAACAGTCTCTAGCACAGGCTCACCCCCTATTACCTCCAAATCAAACGACCTGTACTCATTTGATATCTGCCCGATCTTTGTTATCACTGTTCTGCCCGTCTTGTCATGCACAACTTGTCCAATTATATCTTTATACTTAATCTGCTCCTCATCTAAATTCAGATGGACTATAGATCCGACAATCTCAAAAGAAGAGGGCGTCTGGACTTCCTTGGGCAATACTTTCTTAAGAACTTCGTTGTAAGTAAAGTATTCGTAGCACAGCTCAAGCTCCACATCAATAAGCGAGCTTTCTTCGCCCAGGAGATCTTCGTTTACTAGAATGAGAAGATCGTGGCCAGTATTTGTTAAAACTCTGAACGTACTGTACCTCTTTTTGGCTTTGATTATTGACGGAATGCGAGGAACTTTCCTTATTGATCCCCTGATCCTCTGGATACACTCTGAGGCTTCCTTATTGCTTGTTCCCAATGCCTTCAGGCGGAGCACAGACTTCATTTCATCCCTGAAACTCATTCCGAAGGGCTCTATCCGCAAAGTCGTTCTATCAAAGGAGAATGCCGCCCGGTCGAATAAAAACATTTATTTATCGGTTATCTTCGGTGAATGGGCTTATCCCTCCTTGTCGTAAATGTCAAGGGTCATTGCAGTGAGCTCCATCACCTTTCTTTTGTACTCCTTCTCGTTCTCCCTTAGATGCTGTGCTGCATCCACGTTGGCAGGGCTTTCGCAATTCGGCGATGTAAGGAGTGTTATTATGCTTAGTATCACACTCTCGGGAGTCCTCACAGGAAGCCATCTATCTCCTAGGGACTCATATCCATACTCGTCCTCTCCAGGGTTGTGCAATATCGATATGCAGACATTTCCGTTTTCATCTATGTTTGGATGCCACATCTTCGAGCAAAACCGAAACTTTGGAGGAGAGCTTGGGTAGTCGGTGGGAAATACCATCCGCCCTTTGAAAATTCCATTTTCGTATGGCGTCGCCCTTGGACCGAAGATCAAGACTTCCCATGTGTATATGTCGCCGTCAACCAGCCCGACACTGTAATACTCGTTGGGATTTTCTTGGATTCTTTTGTAGTCCTTGAGAAGAAGTCCTTTTGAAAAGCCTCCCTTGTTTGCCATGTTGTTTTCTTGGGTTTGAAATCTTAATGGTTTATATAGTTTCGGATTCACAATGCAAGACCGTTTGACTAGCAAGACACATGAAGCCTCCTGCCGCGCATACAGGCACGGGCATCGGAACACCTTTCCATGGCCAGAGATGGCCTTGACAAATATTTGCCAAAATTTTCACCCTGAATGGAGGAAGCAAAGAAGCTGAAGGTTTTCCCGAGGCAGACAGGTGTGTACATCAAGCCATACGCATCGGATGCAGAGCGACCTGAGAGAAGGGTTCGTGCAGAGGTCTGCGGGTTCAAGGCACCGGAAACTGCCTACACCCGCCAGTACATTGATAAGAAATGCCCGTTCACAGGTGACGTCAATGTTAGAGGAAGGATTTTCAAGGGGGTTGTCAAGAAGATGAAGGCTGAGAAGACTATTGTTGTTGTTGTCAACTATGTCCACTACAGTAAGAAGTACAAGAGGTACTCGAGAAGGCACACGAACTTTTCTGTTCACATGTCTCCTTGCTTTGAAGGAATGATCAGTGTCGGGGATACTGTTATGTGTGGAGAGACAAGGCCGCTCTCCAAGACAAAGTCGTCGGTTGTCTTGGGATATACTAAGAAGGCCCTACCAGGCACATTCAAGCTTCTTGAGAGTATCTAATAAAGCTTTATTGCGTATTTAGTTAGGCATCTGTTTGTTAGCATTAGTGGCAAATATCTTTTCCACAGGCCATGGGCATTAAGGGCTCATGAAACTATTAAACGACTGGGAAAAAGAGGAGGTGATACACAAAGATAGGATACTGAACTTTGATTTCCTTGTTGAGCAGGACTTCATTGATGAAGTTGAGGACGGCTTCTATTACCTTTCCAAGGACCTCAAGACTGTTGAGACTG
The DNA here is from genome assembly GCF_000277815.2 of Encephalitozoon hellem ATCC 50504. Lineage (NCBI taxonomy): Eukaryota > Fungi > Microsporidia > Unikaryonidae > Encephalitozoon > Encephalitozoon hellem. Next base: position 62,163 of record NC_018471.1, read on the forward strand.
AGCTATGGAAAAAAGCCAATCACGAGCTGGCTGACTGTTTGGACATAAAGAACATAGATAAAGAAATTAAGAGATTCATACTTCTTCTGAACAGTTATAATGAGATAAAGGACATCGGGCAGGAGCTTATTGGTAGAATAGCTAGTCTGAGACAAACAACAGCCAAGGATATTCACGAAGAGTTAGGAATGGATACAGAATAGAACGCCCGGGTGCATAACGGCCTAATAAACACAGTTTGTATTCTTGTTGTCTTCAATTAGTACTATTTCTTCCGACAATGTGATCTTTGCCTTCATAACATCTATGGGGTGGTATATAAGGCTGTCCCACCCTCCATCCTGTATGCACAAGGACCTTCCAATATGGCATCTTGTTTCTATGCTATATCCAAGGATATTACAGGGGCTGTATGGCCTGTTACACTCTCCTCTGAACACAACGTCATTGCACATCCCAACATGCACAATATTGCTGTAGTGTTTTTCTATATCGTAGAGCCCAAGAATGCTTGCTATGTGTGCATCTCCAGGAGAGGAAAAAGCAATCACAGGCAAGCTGTTCCTGATTCCAAGCAGCGATGCAATTGTTCCTCCAAGAGAATGGCCAACAAGAATCGGCTTGTCTTCGTGGTACATCTTCTTTATAGAGTCGACTATCTTCAAGGCATCGCTGAAGTACCCGATGCTTTCGAACTCTCTGATCTTTTCTTCTTCGCATCCCTTGTCTTTACATATGGAGTACAGGATCCTATCCAGGAGCTTATCTTTTCTGGAGGTTTTTCCTATTCCTACACCCATCACCGAGAGCGTTGTCCCCTTGAATGCAATGACCACCCTCCCATTGTACCTAAAGGCTTTTGCTCGTACTCCATCTCCATCATACCCAAATCTGGCAAGTACAGTGTCCAGATCATGGGTGTGGTATGCATTCGAAGCCATTTCAATGAGCTCCATAAGATGGACTCTATCCATGAAGCCTAAAACATGCTCTTGGGCTACATCTGTGCTAGCAGTATCACTTTCCAGGGTCTGCCTAAAAGAGTGGAAAGTGCTTCGAGCACTGCCATATGCGTCGTATAGGGATCTCTGTAAGAAGTGTAGAACCATGATAAGGAAGACAAACCCCAAACATCTCCTGTTTATATAACCTGTTTCATCGTTCCAAAAAATTACTCTAATATCTGTTTCTTTCTTCCCTTGGGTTCTATGAAAAGTAGCTCATGGCATATCGCTCTATTGGACATTGTCGATGTCATGATAGAAGCGGTTGCATTAGAATTGTACAGAGATGCTCCACAGGTCCTGGAGGGGTGGATAGCAACGGTGATACTCAAGTGTGCGGAACAAAGGATACAAATCGGATCTCCACTTATAGCAGTAAGATATGCAATTGCTTCAGATCCATGTAAGCCATTGCTTGAAAAGGTATCGGAATGTTTACAAATAATTAACATCCCCAAATACACTCTTCGGACTATGGATGAGATAAGAAAAGACCCTCATGCCTTCGCAAAGATATCGGGAATATCATTAGGCTGTCTTCTAATCCAAATCCTCCTATTCAGGACATCTTGGACAAATCTCAAAAGGAAGACCTTCCACTTCTTTGCATTCCTGGTGTTCTATAAAGAATATGAGGTGTCGTTGCTACTTGGGGAGGGGCTGCTTCTCACCATGAGCCTTCTATCATCGTGTAAGTACATCAACTCTCTGCTCAGCCCTTACCTCAGCAAAAACGACAGCGGAAGAATTGTACTTTCCCACGTCTATCTTCTGTCTTCCTGCATATATCCAAGACTATTTATACGGCATGCGGAGTATGTCTCCACCTTGATTTCTATCTGTTTTCAGGACTCAGCAGCCTCAATTGTCGGGGGATGGCTAGGAAAGACAGAGAAGTCGATTGAAGGGGCAATAGGAGGAGTGGCATCGGGAATGATGGTTTATTTCGTTCTCTACAGAAGGGTTGACATGGCTCTATTCTTCGTGTTCATGGGAATTGTAGAGTATCTCATTCCAATTAACGATAACATAGTCATTCCATTCTCTGCAGTTTTATACTTCCAGGTATTGAAAAAGCTCAGGCCTAGCAGCAACCTTTCTTGGGGGTAGGTTTTACCTCTTTCAAGCTCTCTCTCCTAAACTCCACGCTCTTGAGGCGTTTCTTTCCTACAGAAGCTTTCTGGGCCTTCACCTTCTTATGAATCGTCTTGGCAAGCTCAAGAAATGCCTCCCGGACATTTTCTCCCGTTAGTGCAGATGTCTCGAAGAATGACAACTCGTTTGCAACAGCCTCGTCTTTTCCTTTCTGTGTATCAACTGCTCTATCGTCCTCCAAGTCTTTCTTGTTCCCGATGAGCACTATCGGAATTTCACTCGGAGAAAAGTCTCTAAGTTGTTTCAGCCACAGGCCAGTGGCCTTTTTGAGACTGTCTTTGTTTGTGATATCATAGACAATGACGGCACCCGATGTCCCTCTGTAGTATGCTTGAACAATGGCCTGGTATCTTTCCTGGCCTGCCGTATCCCATATCTGTGCTTTCACGACATCCTCCCCGATCTTGAATGTGATCGTGCCGAATTCAACGCCGATCGTTGCCTTTGAGTCCTTGTGGAACTCGTTCCTTGTTAGCTTCGACAGAAGGTTTGTTTTTCCGACTGCCGAGTCTCCTATCAGAACTATCTTGAACAGGTAATCAAAATTCTCTCCCTTTGTGATTCCAGGCATGCCAAATAAACATCTAGGATTTATAATATCAAGATATCTAAAACCACACCCAAAACATTCCTCCATCCATCATAAGAAAGGATAAATGCACAGTTTGTTTGGGTCCCCGATGCTCAAGAAGATCCTTCTGAAAACGCTGAACAAGTTTCTTGGGAACTATGTGGAGAACATAGACAAGCACCAACTCGAGCTTGGGATATTCAAGGGATATGTATCTGTGTCCAACCTAAAGATCAAGTCCTCTGTGATCTCGAGGCTATTTGAGGGGAGGGTTGTTTCGAACTGCATCGGGACGCTAAGAGTTCTTGTGCCATGGAAGAGCTTTTCCCGCAAGCCCATTGAGATATATGTAAAGGATATTGATATCAAGCTCGGAAAGGCTGGGTTCTGCTGGTGTTTTCTTGATGAGAGTCCGTGTGCAGAATGCACCGAGTATGAGAAGTACGAGTTCATGAGCAAGCTCGACAAGCTCAGTGTTCTTTCTGATGCACGGGAGGAGAGTCCTGCGCTTCTTGAGGACTTGATTACGAAGGATGGATTCAGGATTTTGATTGAGAATGTGAATTTAGAGTATGTGAGCGGAGAATCGATTGGTCTTAAGGTGAAGAAGCTGGAGTTTAATAAGAGAGATAAGGAAGAGGTGAAGAATGTGAAGATGATGAATGTTACTGGAATAGAGATAATGGGGGGATCGAAGGTGCTAGGGCCCTTTAATGTTTGCAGTAAGATTTGGATGTCTTCTAAAGATATGAAGCCGAAGGTTGAGGTGGATCTGGATGGGTTTCGTATAGAGATGAGGCAGCAGATGGTTGAAAGAATCCTGGGAAGTGGTACGGAGTATGTTGAAGATAGAATACGGTGGACACTCTTCAGAAATTATTTGGAGTACAGGCAAGTATTGAGAGCAGCCAGGGAGATGAGCCTATGGGAAGACCAGAAGGATCCAGCAAACTCCGAAAGAAGCGGGGTGATAGAGATGTGGAGAAAGCTCATCAAGCTACAGAAGAAGGTTATTGAATCGAAAGGCGTTGTATTAGAGGAGGTGAGTGAGATAATGGCAAGGGTGAATGAGTATAGAGAAATCCTGAAGGTTTCTAGTCTATCTTCTGACGAGATGGAAAGAAAAAAGAGATGCGAGAAGGAGATAAGTCTTGAGCGGCTTCTGAAGATAAAAAGAAGCTACTGCCGTGATTCCGAAAGGAAGTCGTGGAGAAACCTCTTGTCATTCATAAGAGAAGAGAGTAGTAGGAAGGGCGATCTGATGGCTATTCCTATTTCTTTTAACGTAGATGGAGTGGTGGTAGTTACCGATGAGAAGCATCAAGGATTCAAGGTGGTTATTCCCAGAGGAAGAGTGAGTACAAAGAACCTGCTTTCGCCGCACAAAATAGACTTCAAGGGAAATGGGTGGAAGCTGTACTTTACTGATACCAGACGTAACGAGTACGAACCCCACAGCGAGCTGATTTCCTTTCTATTGGATGTAAGGGGGGCTCTTACCTATGACGGGCCCAATGTATATGTCAAGGGGATATCTAGGGAGTGGAGGGTTTTGAACTACAGGAGGGAGCTTCCCCATTGCTTTGAGGGTTTCATGAATGTTATAAGGAGGTCATGGGTGCCCTCCTATCAATCCTCTGGATCCAGAGGTAAGATAAGGGTTGATCTTAAGGTAGACATGATCGGAATGGAATCTGATCTGGAAAGATTTGCCAAGATTGGAGCATCTCATAGGTACGGAGTTGAATGTGGAGGAATGGTGTTCTCTTATGTGAATGATAGAATAAGCGTGAAGAAGGCGGCATCGTTGACTGTGACGTCCTCTTCTGTTTACTGGATTAATCCTGTTTCTGGCGAAAAAGAGGCGCTTTCGAACAGAATTGAGACAGCTGTTCTACTTGTTGACAATGTGTTCTATGTGAAAACATCGATGGTGGATCTCTATGCGCATGGAGTGTATCCCAACGGCTTTGAAGGGAACGGCGCAGTGTTTCCTGTTGGGTTTGTTGTTCCAAACTTCGAGATATGCTCTGATGCTATAAGGATTAATGGGCCGAAAGGAAGAGCCGAGCTCCGAAGGATCAGGGTGTCTGGAAATGGAGGGACGATATTTGATTTAGAGGTTTTTAGGGGGAAGATACTGGATGTGGCAGGGAGGGTTGTATGTCGTATTCCCAGGATGATGATGGAGGCCAGAATTGGAGGTGCCTTACTTCTAGATGTCAAATATCTAAAGGTGTGCGGAGCTGCTAGGAAGATCGCCAAGCTTGTGTGTGGAATGCCAAGGATGTCTGGAAATGAGATGTCTACGCAGGTGATTTTCAAGGCTGAGAGAGTAGAAGGGATGATAAGGTGCAAGGGAAAGACTTTGAATATCAGTGTGAACGAGTATTTCCAGGGCATAGCCAGGAATGCAAGGATGGCATTAGGCAAAAGCATGGTTGATATAGAGGATCTTTGGGTAAGTGATGAGTATGCATGTAAACATGCAATGATAGTGATTGACAAGGAAGATTTCAAGAGTTTAAGGGCATTTGAAAGGATACTCGGAAGAGTAGGAAATGGTGTGGAGGGCTTCAAGGCTACTGCGGGGACTCTGCTAGTTAGGTCAAGAAGTGGAGTGGCAGTGGAAATAAAAAACTTCCATATTTCCAAGGATCAGAGATCCATAACAGTATATCCTTTCGAGCTCTCTCTCTCTGATGCGAATGGTCCTTTAAATTTGCCAGAGGACAAGAAAAAAGAAGTGAAGATATGCATCAGCAGGCTTGAAAAGTCTGGGGTTGAAACCACCATTGAGGGAAGCATTAGAGGAGAGATTGACGAAAGAACTCTTATCAAGATAAGAGATGAGCTGGAGGGCATACCAAGGCCATCGGGTATGTCTGAGGAAAGAAGCGATGTTCTACTTGATATATCTCTCGAAGTGATGTTTGCGGAAGGTTACCTAAAGGTAGAGTGCCCACTAGTTCTTTCCGGAAAGATGGGCTGGTGGGAGATATCTCTGAAGGAGCTTTCAGCTACATCTGATGATGGGCAGTATGTAAGGCTGCTTGATATTAATGCCAGTAGCCAAGGAGGGACCTTGGGACTCTCTATGAGAAGGATGGAAATATGTCTTGAGCCCTTTCGGCTTGCCTCGATGCTTTATCCCCTTTTGAACGGTGGAGGGGAAGCAAGTTTTGCGGAGAATGTAGAGATACACATAAGTGAGATATCGATAAGCAACAAAGAGATAGATGAAATAAGAGTAAGAGATGTAAAATACGGGGAGGACCTAACCTTGTGGCTTTCTATCTCGAACAAACCCGAAAGTAAGGTAACGTATAAAAAAGTGAATAACAACAGTGGAACTGAAAGTTTTCTTCTGTCTATGATGGGAGGATGCTATGAGATGGATTCTTTGATTGCTACTATTTCCTTCTACGCCTCCGAATACATGAATATATGCGATAAGTTTGGGATTCAGATGTCAAAAGAGCGGCTCCACATATTGATTATGGATCTTAAGGTGATGATATGCGATTTCAAGTCTCTTCTGAGAGTTAATATCCCCATTGGGCATTTTGACATTCAAGAGACGAATTCACTCAAAGGAAGGATTCTCTGTTCGTCTGACATTTATGATCCGAATACCATGGGTTTTGTTCCTGTTGTTGAGGAAAACGTCTTTGTAGTAAAGAAGTGTGGCTCTCTTCTGGACGTTAGGACGCTTTCAAAACTGAGGGTACTATATTTGGATGGAGTCACGGATGCGATCACCGGGATTCTTAATAGAAGAAAGGATAGACCAATGCCCAGGAGAGAGACACTTTCCTGTAAAATCGACATAAGAAACACTACCTGCACACCATTATGGATAAACACCAGAAATCAGACTAAAAGAGTTAGGAATGAGGGTGCAGCTAGTCTTGCCATAGACTATGATGAGAATAGTGTTTGTGTTGGAGAAGATGGGATGGGCACATCGATTTGCATTATGGAGGCAGGGATGCTCTCATTTGAATCTGGAGGGAGGACCTTTGTCATTGATGTGCTATGTGGCAGAAACTTGAGGACTGTAACCATTTCACACGCCCTATCGTTTCTCAATCTGTGCAGGATAGAGCTGGCTGGAAGGATGCATCGGGCTGATGGCACGATTTCTGAGATACGAATACCTCCGAATTCGCATTACACGATTCCGGAAGAAGAAGGCTTTTTCCTGGAGATAGGGGCGAATGGGAGGTATTCTAATGTTGGGAAGATAGATACAGTTGAAGGGAACGGCGATAGGGTCTTTGGAACAATATGCAAAGCAGGATGGATGGTGATAGGCGTTGATACTGTTATAAGAGGCAACTCAGGGATGTCTTCTGCCATGGTAATTCTCTATCCTACCTTTGAGGTAGTGAACCGAACAATATCTGTGCTTAGCTTGATGTTCTCTATTGGGAAGGATGACGAGTACATGGGCTCGGGAGAGGTTTTGAGAAGGAATGTCCCGTTTCTTATTGGAGAGGATGGTCGAGAAGATGTATATGACATTGACTTTTCTGAGCTTCCTTTGGTTTGGGTGCAGAACCTCAAGAACAAGGCCAGGGCTAGGGTGTTTCATAGAAAGGCATCGATTTTGATTGAGCCGGGATATTCTGCAGAAATAAGGAAGGAGAGGTGTGAGGTGGATACCTTTTTTGGAAAGTACACTCTTGTGCACAAGATCAGAATGAGCATCTGGCCATTTCTGGTGGTTGTGAATCACCTTGGGAGTGATGTCTATATCAACGGGACTAAATTTTGTCCTGGAACCTCATGTAGTGATGAGATAAAGACCATCCATAGACTATGTGCTGATGAGTATAGGACCGATGAGGCGATAACTGTCGAGAGGAAATCTGCCAGGGTTGTTGCCCTGAAAGGAGAGGGCAGTGGAAGTCAAAAATCTCGGAATGCTCACGAAGGACTAGTGTGGACCTGCGAGGCCATATTTGGAGGGCTTGGGCCTAGAATAGGAGCACGTCCCAGGGCCATCTACTTTCTTCTCTGGTCTAAAAAGGAATCTGGAACAAGAGTAATTGAGTTCAGACATGCGTACTTAGTAAGAAACGAAACCCAGATGAGACTCTTGGCAGTATCTGAGCAGGTATGCTATTATGTGGAGCCATGTGGAGAGATAGCTCTTAACACGTCTACAAACGGGTTCTACATATTTGTTGCAGATTGCATAGATATCAAGTCTCTGAGGTCTTCTGGGGCGTTTATTCCACTGGACATCAAGACAATAAAGTACTTCAGATTGCAGGGGCCCGAGGGTGTTCTGTTCAGTGTGAACAAGTCTAAGTGCTTTGGACAGAATGTGTTTAGCATAAAGAAAGAAAGAAGCTGGCCATATACGCTATACAACGATACAGATACAGACTTGGAATTCACACAAAAGCATGATGCTGTCAGGCATGAAGTGCCAAAGGGCTCTATGTATGAGTATGCATTGGACAACCTTATGCTTGACCCTGTAATTCTGCTATGCATTGGAAGTAAGAGAATTCAGTTGGATTTGGGCAAGGATGGTGTTTTGTTCACATCTGGAGTCACGGTGTCTGTAGCCCAGTCAGAGACTACAAGGGTTATTCAGGTCTCCAAAAAGGAAATGGCCAATAATGAGACAAGAGACCATCTGAGGATAACGACTGACGACCTAGTCGTATCATTAGTGAACAAAGAAGGAGACGAGGTTCTCTGTGGGCATCTAAAGGGAATAGAGATTGCGGTGGAGCGTACTTTAAGAGAGATGGAAATTCCCGGAGGCAGAGTGAATATGAAACATATGGAATGGACTATTGGGGTGGTTGTTGAGAGCATGCAGGTAGATAATCAGAACGTGTTTTGTGTATTTCCTATTGTTCTTCATCCTCTTGATAAGAGCCTTAGGATAGGGTCTAAGAGACGGTGCGGAGAGAAATTTCTTGTGTTTGAGCTGACGGTTGGAAGCTCATCTCATCACACTTCTGTGAAGAATTTGTATTGCAGGATACGGGACTTTGCATTGAATGTGGAGGAAAGCCTGGCGAGAAATATCAGCAAGATGCTTTCGCACGAGGGGGACGGCATTGAAGAACAGCAAAGGAACATAAGGATCCAAAACATGAAGATGGAAAGAATAAGAGCAAGAGTCAATTTCTTCAAGGATGTGGAGTCTGACTTTGTTTCCAATGTTGTGGGGCTTCTCATAAACAATGTTAGCGACTTTTCTTTGGAAATAGATGGGATGAGGGAGGAATGCATGTACACTACCACAGGGGAGCTTAGAAACATTCTATCTATTTTCTATACAGCACAGCTGAAAAAGAACCTCTATAAGGTCATTACACACCTGGATATCATTGGAAACATAGGAAGTCTCACTGAATCTGTATCTATGGGGATCAAGGACCTTCTCACGGAGCCCAGTCTAGATACCAGCGTAACGCACGGGATTGTGAAGGGAGGGAAAGGCTTCCTGAGAAATGCCATCTACGGTGTTTCTAATACTGTAGGGAAGTTTTCAAAGAGTATAGCAGCAAGTGCTAGATTTGTTGGGTGTGATGCAAATCTCAAGCACGTAAAGACGCATCATGCCTATTCGCATGACATGTCCCTCCTCATGCCCAAGACCCGGCACGCCAAGGGTCCTGTCGCAGCGATACTCAAGGGAACTGGAAACTTCTTTGACTCTGTAACACGTGGAATGGCAGGAATTGCAACATCGCCGATTGAAGGGGCTTCGCGAGGAGTTACTGGCGTTGTGAAAGGACTGGGCAAGGGGGTCCTTAGTGCCTTTACTAGGCCTATTGCGGAGGTTGCAGATATTATAACCGACATTTCTGATGTTGTAAAAGTGTCGATGAATGGCAAAATCAGAAGAATCCAATACCCAAGGCCTACCGGGTTTTCAGGCCACTATGATGAAGGCCTAAGCCAGGGGTTTTACATATTCACAGTGGTTGTCAAGAAGGCCAATGAAAAGGAAAAGTTTATTGACGGAACATTTGGAAACTTCAATGGAAGATGCCAGCTTATCTTGACCACTGAAAGGCTTTTGGTATCTGATTCGCTCAGTATGCTTATTGTGCATCTCGAAGGTGTGATTGCTGAAGAAAACACCCGTAGGCTAAGAATAGGGGAATTCAGTATACCTGTCGAAAGGCCATCCTTTCTAACCTCGGTAAAGTCTGTGAGAAGTAACATTGGGAGCTAAACATGCAATGAAGTGGACAGATGTAAAAAGCTAAAGATCTAATAAAATTTTATATCAATAACACACAGATCTGATGCTTTCACAGGAAGTAGTCTGGGATCTTGGTAGAGACAAGGGCCTCAATCTTTGTAGGCGAGGGTTCAAACTGTGTGAAGCTGTATGCTCCATATTCATCCATCTCCATAAGCGTGGCTAGGTTTCCGCATCTATAACAGTAGTTTGGTGCACTGAATATTGTGACACATCCCTTCTCGTGGCTCCAGTTGTATCCGCTCATTACAAGCTGATGGGCCCTACATATCATCTTGAGCCCATTTCTTTCATTGAAGGCATCCGTTATGTCCTTTCCGAAAGTAAATCCTGCACCTCTGGGCGAAGGGCCCCATCCAAGCTTCTCGTCAGGATCAGACCAGAGAAGGTCGCACATTGGACCTTCGTGCGGAATCTCAACTCTCCTATCAATAGCCTTTAGCTGGTCCAATGTGTCGAAAGATGGGCTTAGCCCTCCATGACAGCAGAATGTGTCGTTTCCAACAACGGCAGCAACAGGCAGATAATCAAAGAGATCGGTGAAATATCTCCACACAAGAGAAGACCCATACTTTCTAACACACTCATCATAAAACCCATATACCTGCGTTATCTGTCTGCTTTCGTGGTTTCCCCTCAGTAGCCATACTCGGTCAGGATACTTCACCTTTAAACACAACAAAATCGAGATGGTCTCAACTGAATGATATCCTCTATCTACATAATCCCCCATGAACAAGTAGTTCGTGTAAGGCGGAAGGCCGCCAACCTTGAACAATTCCATCAGGTCATAAAACTGCCCGTGAACATCTCCGCATATAGTCACTGGTGCCTTGACACTGACAACATTCTCCTCCTTCATCAGCATTTCTGTTGCAGTTTCACACAAGTGCCTTACCTCTGCCTCCGTTAGCAGATTGCATTTGAACAGCCTTTCAAGATAACTCTCGATCATCTCTTGTCTCTTCGGGGCTCAAATATTTTTTCTGTTTCATTTTCGCGTTTCAAATCCTAGGACTCTCCAAGCGTCCAGCAGCAGCTTTCTACAACGTGTATGAAGGCTCTGGGGCTGCATTTGGTGCGTTCACCAAAAATTAGCCGAGCATCCATTTATGTGCGATTAGTTTCATTAATTTTTAAATTCTGCAAATGACTTTTTAATATTCAGGCTTTGCCAAGCACACCCTCAGGGATCCATCAAATATGACAAATAGCTCGACTTTTGCTTCAAGTGACAACGATCAGTATTCTGCAGCAGTGGATCAGATGTATATCAAGCCTTTCTACGAAATGCTTTGGTCTTCCAGCGACAACATCGAGCTTGAGGATCCTGCAAACGATCCTTTTGTTGATATTGATGCCTTTGGCTCGATTAAAATGGGATGCCAAGGATTGTCTGCGAAGGAAGGGAAATACAAAGAGAAGGGAATGTGGATGTCTCTACACGAGGCTCAAAGCAGAGGCGGGGCTTCTGCCGAGCCCATTGTGAGGAGGCACCTTATTGACTTTTGGAAAGACTTTAGCAACGGGGAGGTGTTTTCACTTCCCACGCTTGGGCCCGGAAAAAGCGACAGCATTCAGAGGATTTCTGTCGATGTTGCCAAGCAAGTTATTGAGGGCGTGTACAACATCGACTACTTAGTCATTGATTGTAGATTCCCATATGAATTCCAGGGAGGACACATAGTGAATGCAGTGAACATAAGTTCTACCAAGGAGCTAGGCCTCCTTTTCAGAAGGCCAAAGGCTCTAATCTTCCACTGCGAGTTTTCATCGATCAGAGCCCCAAGGCTTGCCCAGTACCTCCGGAACATGGACAGGATGAAGAACCCATATCCACTGCTGACTATTCCCGAGGTGTATGTGATGGAGGGTGGATACAGGAAGTTCTACAGCAAGTATCCTGATCTGTGCGATCCAAAGGGATATGTGACAATGGACAGCCTTGACTATAGAGATCTGTATAAAAGAAACAAATTTAGATCAAATAAACGATACTAGTTGCTTGGCCTTTACATAATCCCAGTAGAGGCTATGTGCCGGAGAGATATAAGTCGTAGTCTTATGATGGTTTCATGCACCTCAAAAAACCAATCATGACTTTGATTTTTTAAACACTTCTTCAGAAAATAGATAAAAGAAGCATGTGTTTCCAAGAATCAATGAGGAGGTGGTTTCTGCTGGTAATAGGGATATATGGAGTAGATATCAAGCATCCGCCAGCCCAGGTAGTAAACAACGTGCTCGATGACTGGAGCAAGGATTTTGAAAAGTATGTGGATGACAGCCTGAAGGCCGGAAGGAAAAGACAAGGAATCGTATTGTACTCTAGCAGCTGCTCGGGAAAAGACTGCAAGTCTCGTAAGGTAGGATGTTCCGAGGGCTTTTGTAAGGGTAGGCTAGACAAGTTTTGACACGAACACAATGTTTGGGCTGATGCTTTTAATACAATTTCCTATCAAATCTTATTTGCATGTGCGCTTCATTGGCTGTGCACAATTAAATAAAGTCGGTATAGAGAATTTTCGTGTACTTACCCTCAAATGGGAGTTCTGATGACGGTAGCCGATAACTTCTGGAAGATAGCCTGTTTCTTCCTGGCCCTCTACATAGTGAGGATGAAGAGGGCTGTCTGCCAGAAGGACAAGGGTAGGAGGCCTGTTGAAAAGGGAGAGTATGGGATGAACATCATAATCAATACAGACTATTCCATGTCCAAGGGAAAAGTCATTTCCCAGATCTGCCACGGAATGTCTTGTGTGATGTGCCATCTGTTTAAGAACGAGGAGTTACTCCGTGAATGGAAAAGAAATGGAGAGGCAAAGATAGTACTGAAGGCCTCGGAGAATGAGATTCAGGAGATGATAAGGCTGGCCAAGGAGAAGGGCATATACTATCATAAGATATGTGATGCCGGGAGAACACAAGTCCCTCCAGGAGCAAACACTGTCCTTATTCTTGGGCCTGCACTAAGATCGTGTCTTTCACCCATCTCGGGACATCTGAAGTTGTATTAAACCATTTCATCCTTCTATCGACTGTATTTGCACTCTATTGAGACACAGACGGCCTGTCCTGCAGCTGTGATGGAGGAAAACGTTGGGGCATTCATTCCATCCTTTCAGACATTAGATAGGGGACATAGGGCTTTCAAAGCCACCATTCATTTTATACATGTATTTATATAATTTTTTGTGGCAAAGGCCCCTATGCTTTTTAATGGTCTAACAGTTGCAGGGTTTCTTGTATTCCAGATGCTGGAAATAGGTATTACTGACATGATGGAGCATATTTTTGTCAACCCTGCAGTACACAAAATTCACAACTTCCCGGACATTCTGGGAATCGAATATAATCCAAAAGATCCATGGGTGAACTACTATGCATTCAAAAGTGGGGTAATCTGCACCCAGATATTGCTGCTTCCGCTGGTGATTAAGTTGATTCTACTAGCCTTAACACCTAAGGCTAATGCACGGAAAAGTCTGCGTTTCTACCTTCAGTCACACATAATTTTAATGGTATTTTTGCTTCTTGCCGACATATTAGTTCTCTATACATATGATCAAGACAAAATCAGTGGTGTGCCTCATAGCCTAAGTATCTATATTTACAGAAACCACATGTGGTTCTATCTGACTCATACTATTGCTGAGATCTCTTCTCTGGTATGTACCATTCTCATGTGCTGTGGCTGGTTGCCATGGTTGACTTAGACATAGTAAACGAAGTTGTTTTTATTCTGTAAATACAAGAGGGCTTCTCTACTTCTCCAGGATCACAGAAAAGCCTCTTGTAATCTTCCGGGTTATGCTTCCATCCGGACAGCAAACCCCCTTTTTCTTGCTATTTGGAACTACAAAGTATAGCTCCTTAATCTTCTCGTTGATAAACCTGGGCGTGATGCTCACTCTCTTTGGAGACACAGAGAAACCTCCCTCCAGAGCTACCACATAGTCATTGGAGCTTAACTCTTTGCATCCAGGAGGAAGAGAGCATATGTGGCCGTCCCCACCTATCCCAAGAAAGCATATGTCGATGTCTACCAACTCTGCAGAGTACATTCTTACTGCCTCATTTAGTGGCCTTGACGTATCTATCCTATGCACTTCCCCGTTGATTTTGCTTATGAATCCTAGCGATGCAGTATAGTTCAGATGGCTCTGATCCACCCTTTCATCTGAATAGAATATCTTCCACTTTGAAGTATCTAAACCCGTGTATCTTTCGTCATCGAGGCATTGGAGCAAGGATCCCCCGGAAATCATCAGTGATAGACCTCTTCCGCAGTATTTCTTCAGAACTTTATGTATCTCCCCATTGAAGTCCTCTGTAAACAAAGTATTCATAGGGGGCTACCATCGGCTATTCAAAGACCTAAAATCCCATTGACAGGCAAATTAGAAAAAAACTCGACTTTATTCCTCCTTACCCTCTTCGACATTAATGTACCTGAGTTCAAATCCATCCGGCCCTTGTGCAAAAATCTTGATAAAAGCTCTGAGCTTTTTCATGTGTAGAAACCTTCCTGTCTGCCACTTTAGCCCCTGCTTGTTTATGAATCCTCCAGTAACGCTTACTTCAACGATGTTTCCATTCACATTTATCTGAAGGAGCTTTTCCTTCTTGCCCATATGGCACTTGATCTTCTGCTGGAGGAACGCCCCCAGGTCAGAAGGGGTGATTAGACTGTCAGATGCTGGCTTCGTGCAGTCAACGGTAAATTTCCTTGTGGTCCTTTCAGATGCTGTCGCCATTCGCCTTATTGGGGTGAAAAATTTTGGTTTCAGAAGAACAGGACTTTAGACCCTGCTCAGGCCCTAGGAGCTTAGCTCGATAAAGTCCCCTCCAAAATATCCTTGCAAGACATCCGGAACATCGATTCCATTTTCCCTCTGGTAGTTTTCCACGATGCAACACAATGCCCGCTGGATGGCACACATGGTTCCATTCAACAGGTGCACATAAACCTTCCGGTTGTTCTCTTTAACAATCCCGTATCTTATCTCAAGCTCTCTTGACTGGTAGTCCGTACAATTCGAGCAAGAAACTAATTCTCTATACTTCTCAGCATTTGGGAAGTATGCCTCAAGATCATACTTTATGGCCGCCGCATCGTTAAGCTCTCCAGACACAATACTTACAACATTATAGCTTATGTCCAGTGACTGATAAAACTCCTCGCATATCCTTATCATCTCTTCGTGGTGCCTCTGGGACTCAGAAGGCTCGCATATCACAAACTGCTCGATCTTCTCAAACTGGTGAACCCTGAACAGACCCGCATTATCCTTTCCATGTGCCCCGGCCTCCTTTCTAAAGCACAGAGATTGTCCACAGAACTTCTTCGGAACCTCCTGTGGAGTCATTCTTTCATCCATGTACAATGCTGCAAGTGCCTGCTCAGACGTCGCTATCAGATACAGATCATCTTCAACCTTATACAGCTGCTCGTCAAAATCGCTCAGCTGCGATGTTTTTGCCATCACATCTCTTCTCAGCATCACAGGCGTCTGAATGTAGGTGTAGCCCTTGTTTTCAAGAAAGTCAATAGCATATCTTGTAAGGGCCTGGGCTAGTCTAGCCATCTTTCCAGATAGATAGTATCCCCGGTGCCCTATCACCTTTGCTCCCGCAGCCGAGTGCGTGAAGTCCTTCATCAGTGCCGAAAAAGGCTGTGGGTTCTTCTGTATACTCCTCCCACTTCTATAGGACCTTACTATCGGGTTGTCTTTCTCGTCATTGCTGACCACAACCTCCTTCGAAATAATATTCCCTATTCCCTTCATAACCCTGTTCAGCTCCTCCTCGGCTGCTCCTGCCTCCTCTTTAAGTCTCTTTGCGTCGTCATGAAGGTTTTTTATCTCAGTGATCTTCTCAGCCAACTCCTCGTCCTCTTTCTTCTTTCCTTCCTTATATCCAAGCTTCACCTCTCGGTTTAATTGGTTAACTCGTGCATTGATCTGGTCAAGCTTGAATGCCGTCTCTATCCTCTTCCTGTCCAGCTCATAGGCCTTTTCGACAGACGTTCCGTCTCGAAATCGTTTCTTTTCGCTTTCAATAACCTCCTTGCGAGTCTTCGGGTCTCTAATCAGGTTGATATCGATCATCTCTGGGGATATGCCCAAACAATTTTATTCAAGATCCTAGGCCAAAAACATCTCTTTAATTCTCCTCTGGCTCCTCTCTACTTTCACGCTCCTTCCAGAACCCCGAGAAGTGTCCAACTCTACAAACCCCATCATAAAATCTATGAGGTGTTCTTATCTTCCATGCATACTCCAGCCTATCGTCATAAAAGGGCCTTGCAAAACTGTAGTTCCACATCTCAGGCGCATAGAAAACTCCTAAATCGGAACTCAGAACAAATCCCATCTCACTCCATCCGCAATCATTCCTCCTCATCACGCTGATCTTGTTGCCTATCAGTATTGCTATCCCACTCACTATCTTGTATCTCTCAAACAAAGTATCCACAACTGCTAAGTCATCTCCATTTATCACTACTCCCATAACATTGGCATCAGGAATAAACAATGAGGAATGGACCTCAGATAGTGATGAAAATTGGGGGATTAATCCAAAGCAGATGGGATTCTCCTCAATCACCAGCCCAAAGACTAATGTATGAGGATCTATCGTCTCTATAAACTCTTCGACCAGATTCAACGGAATCCTTAGAACTTCTCCCATATCCACGCTATCATCCACAGACCCGTAAGATCCTCTCATTACCATCTCAGAAGTCCACCTTGACAGCTCTCCACTTCTGACCATCTCATCTAACCTCGTGTATCTCTTTCTCCATCCTTCATTTCCCATGAAAGATATGTTCCCATGTCCCTTGAACGATTGCTTGCTTTTGACCTCTACATCTATGACCCTTTCATCTCCTTCTCCCCCCTCGCTCACCTGGAACCCAAACACTATATCTCTTACCTCGTTTTGGGATAGGCTCGAGGGCTTTATCTCATGGATCCTACAGTACCTGTCAACTATGAGATCCTTCAATTGAATCTCTTTCTTTATCCATTCCTTATCGCTGACCTCAGGCCACACACTGTCAATCCCGAGATCCCTAACCCTTGCTTCGTCAACATCAATCCCATGCATCACCAAAAGAACCCTACAGAAGTTTGTGAATCGGCTTGTTTCTTTCCATCCTTCGTACAAATTAATGCTTCGGACACTCTTCTCCATCCTAACCTCCTTGATCCTTGCCACATTCGAAAACAGCGGTATCGACGAGCATGTCTTCATAGATATAGACGGATGGTCTATAACAAAATTCTCCATTGCATTCACCATGCTCTCAGACACAACAACATCTCTTTTGTTAAGCTCCTCCCCCATCAAAAATATGTCCTTGGCTGCTAGTAACCTTATCTGCCTAATCTTCTTGCCCTCTCCATGGTAACTCTTAAAGTACAAATTCCCAGTATGCGGATCAAACACAAACAGCATCTTCTCTTTCCTGAGCAGTGCACTGGTGTCAACAAGGATCCCAGAGTTGAACAGGTCTCCACTGTCGTTAACAGTCTCAATATCCGAAGTATACAGTTGAAGTGCCTTCCTAAGCCTCTCTCGAAGCACATGGAGCATAGCATTTCCTGCTATAATCTTCTCCATGGAACTACTCAGCACAGCCTTCAGCTCTCCATTTAGACTTCCGTAGCTACTCCATGTGTTATAACATAAATCAAGCACAACTACAAACCCATTCGGGACAGGATATCGAGTCTGCGGGTCCACAAGGCTTTCAGCATACCTTGTCTTTGCATACTTATGAGGGTCCCTCTTATCATAGTCTCCCCATCGTAGCTGGACATCAATCCAAAGTCCATCACATTTTACTCCAGACCCATCAACTTCTTCAGAAATAGATGCTGCAGAGTATACGTAGAAGTCTCCAGATAAAAGTATATCTGCACAGCTGCTTCCAAACCTGTAGCTCTTCTTCCCATGAACCTCCAGCCTCTTAACATCGCAATGCTTTTTGAAAACATCACACAAGTCCTTAACAATACTCTCGTATATCCTCTTCCACAAATGGTTCCGGAAAATCTGAATAAACGAAACCTTCAGCGTAGGCAGCTTGCCATGCATCAATATCCCCGTTTGATCCAGTTGGACTTGGTATCCAACATACACATTTCCTCTATTGATAGTCGGCGACCACCACAGAATGAATCTTCTATTGGGAACCTGACTCAGCCCCATCCTCTGTGCGTTTGTCAACCTTTTGTTTCCTTCAACGCTCATATCTTCCCAGAACACCTTGCTGAAGCTTCTGAAATACGTCGCTCCAAACAATGTGTGACTCAATATCCCCTCAGCCCCTCCAAGACCTTTCAGACAATCCGCTCCATACCTATCCATGCTCCATAGCTTCCCATCATGCTTTGTGTCTGTAAACCAGAACCAGTCGGGCTTGCCCCAATGCCTCCTAAACATGCTTACCAACCTAAACCCACGGTCATAAAGTAGCCATTTGCTTCTCTGAAGAAGTGTACTCATTCGCGGAATTCCCTTCTCAGGCTCGATCTTTCCATTTCGACCATACTCCATCCATACCCTCTTCGACTCAGAAAGCTCGTAATCCCATCTGTCAATATAATCCATAATCACAGGCAATGGCACGTCCTTCTCCCCCGAAGGGTCATTCAGGTCTTCGAGAAAATCCTTTGCCCCTCCAACACTTAGCATCCCAAGTCCCCCCATCTCCTTTGGAGCATAAAACATAACAGGAGGAAACCTCACAGGCATCTTCGAGTTGATCCCTTTCTTTACAATATTCTGGATCTGCCCTTCTGCCTTTCGAAGCCTTTCAACCAGCCCCTTCGTGTCATCAATGCATTCTCTGTAATACCCCACAAATGCAAGAATCTGTGTGTTCCATCTTGTTGCCACCTTGAGAAAGGTTGCAGATCCACTGGTTTTCACAATGTGCGATATGTTGCTCTCAAACATCCCTATTCCCTCCTCATTCACAGCCAGGTTCGCATACATCCCATTATCTAACCTCCATGAGCCTCTTTCGTGGATTCTATCAGATGAGATAAGTACATCAATCCCAGCCATCGAAAATCTGATGCGTGGAAATGAGTTGCATCCTCTGAATCTGATCCTTCCCAAGGACGGTAATAGCCTCGTTGCAACCTCCGCATGTATACATCTTTCCAAAGCCTTATGCCTTCCCCTCTCTTCGTTTCCGAAGAACGGGGCATCCTCCTCATCATCAAGGCCTCCAGATAGATCGTCAAAGTAGTTCCTTTGCCCTTCCATGATCTTTTCCATCCCCGAGCTTCCAGCCCCATAGTCCTCAAGCAAGGCATCTTCTTCCTCTTTTCTCAGATTGAATAAAATGTAAATATCATTCATGTGTCTAAAATACATCTTTATGCTGCTCCTTTCATCCATGAAGACATCCTCTCCTAGTACACACAAGTCAATGATAAACGAATAGAACTTGTATACAAATGCTGAAAGCTGGAATCCCTCGATAAACCCAATGTGGTTTGTATACGCCATGTCCTTATAAAACACCCGGCAGTTGTTCCTGCTGATGATGTAATCCGCCAGAGTAGCATCCAGAACAAGCTTCAATAGTTTCGAAAGAAGATTGTTGTCCACAAGCCTCATAATCCTCTCATATCTTCCCTCATAAAGTATGAATCGTTCAGTCTCACTAGGCTTGAACGAAGACACCTTTTCACAGAAGTCCATAAGTGCCTTTATGTCTATCTCATCTCCAGGCTTGATGAATTCAGGAAACATGTTGAGTCTGTCAGACTCGTAGAACAAGTATGCACAGAGAAACGCATCCACAAGTCTTTCCATGTATGAGACATCATAACACTCAACACCTCCATCCCCATACCTCCTCAGAACAACTCCAACTTCCTTGAATGACCTTTGTGTGAGAAGCGATTTCTTTATCCTGAAAATGGTGCTTGCAGAATCCTCTAAAGCTTTGTCAAAAAACTCAGACTCCTCCGGCGTTGCATTTTTCTTGAGCCTATCCACAGCGATACTTAAGAATCTTTCCTCGTTCCTCTCGGGAAATGTTATCTTTCCTATCCCCTTGCTCCTGAAGTACTCCGCTGAGAACCTGTAAATAGCTACAGCCTCAGAAGGACTAAGAAATGGATGCCTTAGATACTCCATCTGCTCCGCCATCCTCTCCTTCATGTAAAGTCTTGTAATCTTTCCAAGCTGCTTCTTCTCCTCTTTTTTGTTCTTTTTCTCCATGTTGGTGGCATTTCCAATGTACCACTCAGACTTCAGATCAATATACTTATCTATTATCCCCTGTAACTCAAAAAGCTGCTTCTGATGCTTGACACCCACCTCCTTTCCCATCGTCTCTAACTCAGATACAAACTTGTCTGAAAATGTAACCAGGCCTCGCGAGAACGATATGGATGCATTCCCCTCACTCCTCCTTATCACATCAACCGTAGACCTAACCCTTTCCAAATCTACAGGTGTCCCATCAAAAGTCTCCTCCATACCTTTCTTTTCAAGTGACCTAGGCATATCCCTTTTTGCGCCTAGCTCCATAATATGCTCATGCACAATATGGTAAGGCACATTTGCTTTCCAACATCTCCATGCCTCACCAAAGTGCTGGAGCAGTCTCCTTATCTGCCCGTGATGGAGAATCGGCGAAACCTCTTCCATAATCTGTCTTTTCAGCGCAACATCGTATCCACTTTCACTTCTCTGCTTAGATAGAGGCTTTGGATTGTACTCTCTTCCCTCAGATATCCTTGTAACTAATCCAGAGATGTATCTTCCGAGCAGAGGAATGTGCCCTCTGAACATAAAGCACCACGTTCTCCATTGCTCTCCCCACACCTCAATCCCTGCATAGTTAGAAAGCCTCTTCCATGACTTGCACTGCTTGATCTGTTTCATAAGCTTGTATTTATACCGATACATCCCAGTAATAACCCCAACATTATTAAGTACATGGTCCACATTCCCCATCAGCTCGTAGCAATCTATATTTCCTTGCCTGAACAGAACATGGATATCTACAAGATGCTTGACAAACTTGAGCATCTCCCTTGTTAAATGGTAGGACGTCCCAACCCTCGACTTCTTTCTCTCCTTTGTTGTCAGCTGCCTGATGGGCTTCAGATTGAAATTCCAATCGAGAATAAGATAGCTGAGCTTTTTTCTTCTCAAGATCTCGCTAAGCATTCTGTGTCCCTGATACACCAACTGGAGCCCTGCCTCAACCCAATCTATCTCCGTCCTCTGGAAGTATCTTGTATTCTTTAACTCTTTAAGAATACGCGATGGTGGACTCCTCCTTCCCCTCTTCTCTATGTTCCTTGTGTAGTTTCTAAGGAGATTCCTAACCCTGGGCCCGTCTAGCCGCTCCTGAAAGCAGTGTCCCTTTAGCAATGGAATATCCACAGGGTGTTTTTCCCTTAGCTTTGCCTTATTCTCCTTAGCCTCTCCACCAAGGAAGCCTCTAAGCCCCAGATAAGCCCTCTCTAAAACCTGTATCCTTGTGCTCTTGTTGTAGAGATAGGGATAGGCTATTCTTTCACACCCCGCCTCTCTCTCCATCACACACACTCCAGAGCTACTTTCTACGACATAGGGCCCATCCTCAAGCTGCATCCCTACATGCCTACTTATCAAGAATGCCTTGCAGTTGAACATATATCTCTCCTCCATATCCTCAAAAACACTCGGACATTCCTCCTTCTTTTCATCTTTAATGGCAGCCGGAATAGGAAGCCCCATTATGCTCCCATAGTCCACCACAGGATCATCGTCGTCAAACACAGGATACCTTAGGATACGCACAAATCCTCTCCTCTTCGCCTCCTCAGAAAACCTTTTGCTTGCATAGCTCCATCTAGCTCTGTGCCTCTCCACATCCACCCTTCTCTTCTCAGTCACAAAAGTAATCAGCCCAGAAACATGGTATAGGACATCCACATATCTGACAGACTCCCACGGCATGGGCATCGACTTCATGAGGTTGTGGAGGGCATACGGCATATACCTCATTGCACCCATAAAAGAAGGATGCATGTCTCTTGAAACCTTTATTATTCTTCTGAGATGTTCTGGCGGCATCCTCTCCTTCCTAACGCTAGGCGGCATGGTGGGGCAAATCTCTCATGGCCAAATACTCTTTTCCAAAAGGTCTCCAGATTTTGAATTAAGATCTTGGCTTCCCTCAGAGAAAAGGTATGAAAACCAGAACACAGTCAACATCGACAGAGAAGCTTGTTGTCTCCAAAGCAATAGACATGTACGGTTCCTCTGACGAGGCTTCTGTAACAAGGTATATCACAGCAATGTATGGATACATTCACCCAAACAGATGGAAGGAGATCTACCAGGAGGTGCTTGAAACATACAAAGAGTGTGGATATTCATCTCCTGTTGATTTCTGTGAGGATCTGAGGTTTGGCGTTGCAAGAAAGCTTTATGCGGAAAAGATGGCGTTGAGGAATAGGCTTCTGGAGGGAGAGGATGTGGAGTGTCCAGACCAGCATGCAGGCCATAACTGGAACATTGGGTGCATTGAGAAGATAGATGAGATTTCCAAGACGACTGAAGACGCTCTAGATAACAGGCAGCTGTATCCCTCTGCTGACTCACGAATCATAAGGCAGCACATAGAGGCCATGAGCAAATGGCAAAATCGAGCTCGGGAAAGCCAGAATGGTGCCAGCAGGATGATGGAGTCCAAGAAGAGGTATCACATTGCAGTGGATAAGGAAAAAAGAAGGTTTTACAGCAGAATGACGGACGAGGAAAAGGAGCTCGACGACTTCCTAGACAAAGTAGAGGAAGAGCATTACAACACAGGACAGAGCGGGATCGGTCCAAACAGGCTGAGGGGAAAGTATCCTGCTCTGAAGGCCTCCTTGGCGGACAATGCTTTCACAGGATGTAGAGACGCAGGCAGGATAGGCACACCCCTGGAAAGCCAATACGGAGCAACAGTTAGCAGAATTGCAGGAAACATGATGCATGAGGGCAATGGAGAGACATGGAGGAGAGACCTCAGGATCATCGTCCAATACCACATGAAAAGAACAGGAATGATCAATGAGCTAGAAAAGGTAAATACGCTCATAGATAGCAGTAGCATGACACACATACTGATGAACGTCTTGATGCTCCTCCAGGAAATGATTGATAGGCCAAGGAATGAGGAGTTGGTGCCAGAGTACATATCCTTTAAGAAAGATCTCCTCATGTTTGGCAACTACTATAGAAAATGAATGGATTGTATTCTAGACAGGCTAGCTCCGGCAGATTAAAAATCCCTAAAAGCATAACTTTTTATTCAAGATCATCTGACGATGGTGTCCACTATGGCTCTTCGCCGAGCTTCCAGATCTTGATCTCCACTGAGGTCAAACACACTTTCGATCACCGTCATCTCCACATTGGTAGTCTTCGCACCGGCAATGCACATCCAATCATTCGCAACAACACCACCCCCAATGCACGAGCTCCCTCCATTGACCGTCCCTGCAATCACGTTCACCTCAAGAAGCTCACTAAGCTCCTTTTGGCACTCCTGGCTGGTGAAGGGATGGACTAGCATCCCTTGGTTGTTCAATGCTCCAAAGGTTCCAACAAGTGGCTCATGCCCTATGTTATGCCTGTATACAGGAACCTGCAGGACATCTTTGATGAGATCCTCAGACTCCCCATCGAGGTCTGCATGTATAATTGCAACATGGTCATTGCAAAGAATCACATTTCCTAAAGCATTAAGTCTCTCTTCAATTCGCCTTACCACGACATTCTCCGGCAAGGTGTTTCTTATATGCATGATCTCTTGGTCTGTTATCGTGTGTGGAACAAGCAGTCCGTGCTTGTTTCCTCTGCACTGCGACCCGACGCTCCGGATGCTGTTAATGGTTGTCTCAACAATTGGAATCGAAACGTTCTCCTGGAGGAACTTGAGCATGTTGTTCGACTGGCTCCTTCCAACAACACAGTATGTGTTCGTGAGTGCCATGTATGCACCTATCTCAGAGCTGCCTTCGAAGTCTATTCTGTACGACATGGGCCTGTGAGAATTTTTCATTTTCCGCAGAAGGAGAGCTACTCATCCAGATATCATCCCGTTCGCAGGACTTCCCTGCCCCCTCATCCCTCAGATATGCTTTTGATGTTGTTGCATCTGATGGAAACCTCTCCAACCTCCATACTTGCTTCTCCATCCTTCTCAATGCATTTGTCAAGAAGTATATTGAAATAGTTGTCTGACATGACAAGAACGCCTTCGTAGGACTGCCCCCACTTCAGGGAAACAACAACGCTCTTGCCCTTCATCCTCTGGAGGAACTGCTTTGGATTCTCCTTTGGAGGCTTCTCGGTGCAGGCCTCGTCCATCTTGCAGGGTGCATCGAGGATTCGAATAAACATCCGGGACAAAGTCTTGCTAAGTTCATTTGTTAGACAGCTTTCCATAGAACATTTAATTGAGAAGCGTTAGATTCGGGATCCCTTCTTCGGTGCAAACATGGCCTTTGTTGTATGCAGCTTGGCAAGCCCTATAATGACATACATGATCGGAATTGCAAACATGATGTATAGCCCATTCCGGATCCTCTTGGCCTCAGCAATGTTGTTTTCCTGAATTGTTTTCAACCGTGTGTTCGTTCTGTACAGGGACATAAGCTTCGCTTCCAGGTCGAGAAACAGATTCTTGATCGCCAGATTGTCATTGTCAACATCTCCAGACGACATGACATCCGTGTAAATGCTTATCGAGGCCTTCTCGGCTCCATCATTGTAGACCTCGATCTTGTAGGCCCCTGGCGTTGTGTATCTTGAGTCAACGCTCTCCACAAGCTCCTCTCCAACCTCGCTGTCCTCGTCCATCTCTCCAGGTTTGACTATCTTGTAGTACACAGGCATCTCGGAGTATTGATTCAGCTGGATGGTGAGCTCCACATCCTTACTGTCAAGAACAGCCCAGTATATCTCTTTGGCTCCTGGCCTCAATATCTTTTGAATCCTCGAGCACATTGCAAGCGAAATAACACAAAGGAATAGCATGGGTTAGCCTCTAAATCTTCCTTTTGTTTAAATTGTTATTCCTAGTTGACTAAAACAAAACACCCCATGGGATCAGGTGCAAGCACAATCCCTAGCAATCTAGAGGAAGATGCCAGGCAGTTCTCTCACTTCCCCTCAAAAGATATTCAAGAATGGTCTTCCTCGTTCAAGTCAGAGTATCCAGATGGCTGCATGACACCGGACGATCTGGAAACAATCTTCAGGAACTTCTTCCCCTTTGGCTCGCCCACAAACTTCTCAAGAAGGCTTTTCGAAACAATCAACATAAGCCAGACTGCAGCTATTGACTTCCACGAGCTGTTGATAGCATACAGCATCTTGGTCAAGGGAAGCGACCATGAGAAGTTGCGCTGGATATTCAGATTCTATGACAAGGACAATGATGGCGTTGTCTCAAAAAAGGAGATGGCAGAAGTCATCCAGTATCTTGCAGATATGACATCGCACACCCTTGACGTCTCCATAGACTCAGAGGGAATAGTCGATGAGATATTTGCCTCCATCGACGCCACAAAGAGCTTCCTTACCTTTGAGGACTTCAAGACACTCTCCGTGAGGAACGAAAAACTATTTAAAATGCTAGTTCCATTCTCTAGTTAACAAAGTAAGTAATAAATAATCACTAAAATACTATACCAGTGCAATGTGCTTTAATGTAATCATTTCGTTTTGACCCTTTTGAAATCCTTCGAGTCATCATAGAAGTCCGGCTTCACCTCGTATTTGAGCTTCTTGCTCACCTTCTTCTCACAGTTGCTTCTTGCTTCCAGATCCTTGATTCTCCTCTCGATCTTCTCCCTCATCTTCACCCCAATCGCATTCGTCCTCTCCTCTCCATAGGAATCAATCCTGGCTGCTATTGCAATCTTCGAAGCCAAGCTCCTAGCTATCTTCCCTTTGTTCTGAGAGCTCACCTGCCCCAAGAGAGAGCATCCATAGATAATGCCGTACTTCGGAGTACTCGTCTTTGACTTCAGAGCCTGGAATAAGGCCTTCTCAGCCCCCATCATCTGTATCGAAGACCCAGGCATCCTTGCTAGGCTCGACAGCGACCCTGCCTTACTTATCATCTTTGCCGCAATCACTTCCCCAACCAATGACGTCATGTTCGGTGCTAACCCCTCCATCTTCACCCGGATGTACTCCACTAGCTCGTCTCTAAACTCAAAGCTTCGAAGAACGCTTCTTGCATCCTCTAGTATGTTTAGAACATCAGACTCATCCATCGCAACACCCATGCTCTTCTCTCCTAGCGAGATAATCTTCTCGCTCTTGTCTCCGGCAATCTCTCTAAGAGCCTTCCTCTTTTCCTCGTCAATGCTTCCCTTCCTTCCAATCGCAACAACAAGCTTAAGATACTCTCTGTTGTTATCCGTAACAGAAGATAGCTCCGGAAAGTGGAATCCGTACCACTCCTTGAGTCTCATGCAGTGGAGATTTATGTCCTTGTCCATGTCCTCCAGAAGAGATACAGACTGAATCACCATTGTGTCGATCTTCTCAGGCACGAGATTGATCTTCTCCATGGAAATCTTGTGTGCCAGACACAGGATCCTCTCAGAATACTCGGCCCAGCTTATCCCGAAATACTCGTGCACATTGGACTTTATCGACCTCTGGGCATCATCGTGAGAGCACACAACCTTTCTTGAAAACCTCCTCTCCTGTGGCTCCACAAGCTTTTGGTCGCTCACAACCAAGGTCTCTTTACATTTGTCCTCCACAAGCCCCATGAAGTTTTCCAGACTGCGAGGAATCTCCCCTCTGAGAAGTAACGACGATGACTCTACTGCCTCGTCAATGCTCTCAAACCTGTATGCCCCAATAACTTGTGCCTCTTCAGACCTGTCCATCTTGTCGAGAAGTATGTATCCAACAACAGTCTCCACCAAGTAGATCATAAATAGCGGTCGAAAAAAATAGAAAAAATAGATCCATCCTCGTCAAGCCTAGAAGGCCTTGTCCTGTCCACACGAACCGCCTGGTGGCTTAACATCCTCGGGCGGCATGTCGATCTTCTCCACACAGACATCCCCCTTCTTGATCTTCACCCCATACTTCAGGCTTTCGAGAGTGTTGACCCGAAGGCATCCATGCCCTCCAATCTTCTTGAACTCTAAAACCCCGTTGTAATTTGGGCAGAAGCGGCTGAATATGTTTGAATCAAACTCGGCAACTATGTCGAAATACAGGCTGAGGTTTGTGCCTGGCATCATAAACCCAGGAATGGAAACCATGCATATGTGGCCATTGGCCCTGGCAAGCCTTCTAAGCTCAAAAAGAAACGCTATTATCTCTTTCTCCCCACATCCTGAAAGCTTCCAGACAGGCGACCCAAGCGAGAACACCGCCATCCTTAGCTCCTTCTCTTCCCTTGCCATGCTTAGGATGCTTTCAAGTGTTGCCTTCTCTCCAGAAAGTAGAATTCCTTCAAACCTCTTTTTTCTTGAAAGATTGAACTTGAAGGCAGGTTTTCCAAGAGACAGCTTCGAGTATCTCCAGGCTATCACCATCCTGCCTTCGTTTTCTTGTTCCGTAGATGATCCTGTGCCATACACCTCCACATCTCCGCTTTCCTTCATCACTGCCATCGTGCTTTCTTGACCATCAATGCCTTCTGAAAGAAAAACCTTCAGTATTGTCGAGTGAACCCGAGAGTTTTCGTCTTCTAGTAGGAGAATGGATGTTCCTCTTGTGAGGCATTCCCCAAGTATTGCATCTAGTCCATAAATCCCTGTCGACAGCCTTCCCTGCTCTCTGTGGCCTGGGCTTCTCACAAACGACTTCATGCAAGGGCATTTCATTGGATTAATCCATCCACCCAAGCTCTCCACCCGTCCATCTATATTTCCTAGGATGCTTTCAATCCTTGATGTGCGGAATACTTCTTTCTGAAGAGGGGAATCCTGTGCGTGAGGAAATGGCTTTGCTTGTGAGGAACAGAGGAGGAGACCACCATGGGATGGTGCATGTAAACGGTTCTGTGGCAATCGCCTCGGTGCTTTCAATAAGAGAGTTTGTTAAACAGCCTGTGATTGGAGATGGGTATGTGCTTCTTTACAACGGAGAGGTCTACAATGGACAGCCAAGCGACACTCTATTTATCAAGAATGTAGTCGACAGCATTTTGAACAGTGGAGCAGGTCTCTGTACTGAGAGGATAGTGGACAGAATTTACGAAGAAATCAACAGATATGAAAATGAGATGGCTGTGATATTGATGATAGAAGACTACGTGTACTTTTTCAAAGATGACATAGGAAGAAGAAGCCTTGGATATGGGCTGGACCCATTCTATGTTTCTTCTGTATGGTATTCCGAGGAGATAAGTCCGATGCTAATATATTCGTACAACAGGACGACAAAAGAGTTGAATGAATGGCCCAAGAGTAGCAGGATTGTTAGGAGATACATGTCCATGGGAGGTGTGATACTAGAGTACCTCAACAACGAAAAGTACATGAAGAAATACCAATACTTAAAAAAGCATCTGGCACCGGATTGTGGAGAAGAAGGCAAAGAAGACCTTAATAACATCGACGATGTTATCAACGAGTTCAGCAAGGCCTTCAAGAGATCCATAGAAAGAAGAACCACTAGGGGGAACATCTGCATATTTTTCAGTGGGGGCGTGGACTCAATGCTTGTGGCGGTATTCCTGCACTATTCCACAGACCCTCATCAAAAGATATACTTGATAAACACATCGTTTGGGCCATCGTGGGATAGAGATGCAGGGAGAAGAGGATTCGAAAGCCTTTGCTCGAGATTCAAGGAAAGAACCTTCATCTTTGTTCCGAACGACGTCAAGATGGAGGAGGTTAGAGCATCTAAGGAGCACATACGCAAGCTGATCCACCCGAAGAGCGGACACATGGACTTCAACATAGGTGCGACGCTGTTTTTCACAGCAAGAGAGTCAAGAAAGTACAGCAAGATTGGGTACCTTGGGTCAGGGGCAGACGAGATGTTCGGAGGGTACCACAGATACAGGGGAAGCAGGTTTAGAGAAGACATGCTCTTCGACCTTTTTACCATCTCGCATCACAACATTTGTAGAGACGACAGGGTTATTTCCGACAATCAGGTCGAGTGCAGGTTTCCCTTTCTGGATTCTGAAATGGTGGAGTATTCCTTGAGAATCGGAAGAGACATCCTTATGATGAACGGAGACAAGAAGTTTGTCATAAGAGAGGTTTTAAGGAGAGAAGGACTCGGGTGCGTGTCGGAAGTTCCAAAGAAGGCAATGCAGTATGGAAGCGGGATATTCAAAATGGAAGGAAAAATATGACTGTGCTAGAAGATGTAATCAGAAGTTTATTCTAGGGAATGGCCTCAGTGGGTGCTTCTCAATATGAGCCTTGCCTCTTTGTCAAGTCTGAATCCATTGTTCTTGAACAGGTCGCATAAATAGAAGTTGGAGGGGACCGAAAACCCAAAGGAAGAGATTCGACGCTCAAACTCGTCCACAGACACTGATTGAGAGCGGAACGCCTTCATCTTTTCATTAAACATCTCCTTCAAAAGGAAGACTAGGACATCGGTGTTGCTTCTATTGAAATACTTTACAAACTTCTTCCTCAGGCTCTTGGACATGGAGTATTTCTGAGCACCCATGAAAGAGTCAAGAACAACAGAAATGGCCTCATCAATGTCCTCAGCAGAAACAATCGAGCTAAGCCTCATCTTTGCAAATGCTTCGCTGATCCGGACAATGCTTTCCACGTGCCGGACAGTCACAGGAAGTCCTGAAGGCAAGCTTTCCTTCCGAAGCTCGGTGTACAAGCTTGAAATCTTCTCTATGTCAACGTCATTGAAGGCAGGCATGACATTGGTCCTTGCATACAGTATGTACTTCCTCAGTAGATCCTGGCTCATCATCATCCTCTTTGCATCAAACCCATTAGGTTTCTCCCTTCCACATCCGCCGTGCGAGTCTATGATGAACCTTGCTGTTTTCTCGTCCTCCCCTGCATCTATGCTATCCTTTGTAACACAAAGAATGTCAAACCTCGATATGATTGGGTCGCTGAGGTTCACATTCTGTGAGAACGTTAGAGACCCATTGTACCTCCCTCTTATTGGATTTGCTGCTGCTATCACACTGCACCTTGCATGAAGCGTCGCAACAATCCCTGCCTTCGATATCGAGATTGACTGCTGCTCCATCGCCTCGTGGATACTGGTTCTGTCGTGCTCATTCATTTTGTCAAACTCGTCGATAAGACACACACCCTTATCAGCCAGTACCAATGCTCCTCCCTCAAGAGTCCATTCCTTCACAACAGGATCCTTTCGAACAGATGCAGTAAGCCCCACGCTCGAGGCCCCCTGCCCCGTTGCCAGGACAGCCCGGTGGGACGTGTTTTCCACGTACCTGAGAAATTGGGACTTGGCCATTCCAGGATCTCCCAAGAGAAGGACATTTATATCCCCCCGGATCCTATGGCTTGTGCTTTCCTTGGCAACTCCACCAAGCATCGCCAGGGCTATGGCCCTCTTCACCTCTGAATGCCCATACACAGAAGGTGCTATCGAATTTATCACTATTCTTTTGATCTCCGGATGCCTTCCGATCTTCTTGATCTCTCTGATGTCATCGTCAGTCATCTCGATCTTGCCAGCCCTTTTGCTAATCGAACTGGCCTCAATCACTGTGAAGAACACAGGAAATCCATTCTTGATGTTCAGAGATACATTGAAGTTGTTCTTGTACACCCCAATAACCTCCACCTCCTCCCCAGGCTTCGCACAATCAATTAGGTCATAAAACAGCAGCACCTCTTTTGACCTGGGAAGAGATCCAGCCGGGATACTTCCAGGAATCTCTTGGATCGTTAGCTTCTGGAAGTCCTTATAGATGGTCTCCGTCGTGTTGACTGTAAAAGGCCCTTTCGACTGGCATTCAAAGCAATGTGTGGGCTTGAACGAAGATGCCACAAACGGTCCGAAGACAGACTTGCATTTAAGGCAACTGAACTTCACAATGGAGTAAAGCGGAAACACTCCGCTTCTTCTTGTAACAACGCCGCTAACCTTCACTAGCTTTCCAAGATGGCTATTCCTTAGCGACCGAATGGTATCGCAAACAGGGAGGTCAATGATCCTTGCATGCACCTTGGGCTTTATCATATGGTAGTTGGGAAACTGCATCCTTACCACGTCAGACAAAGCCTTATCCATCACCTCAATCGTCATCTCTGCATGCTGATTGAGAAGCTTAATCAGGTCCATAGACTCCTCCTCAATGTCCAGATAGCTTACTTCTATGCTCTCAAGATTCTCAGAACACATTTTCCGAATCTTCGCAACATACTTCTTGCTCTTAAACTCGTTAAAAAAACAAATGAACTTTTTAACCAACTTGACTCTGAAGAAGTCCTGTTCAAAGAAGTCCTTGGTCACCTCCGACGCCTTGAATATGTCCTCTGCATCGTATTCGTCCTCAGGCATGATCCCGGCCCTCGTCCTACTTTCCTCAGACCTTATGCTCCCCGCTTCCTGCCCTATGAGGTCCTCAATATCAGAATGCTCAACAGCCTCACTTTCCTCAAACACCCTCTCGGATTCATACAAATCCTCCCTGATCTCGTCCATATCCTCGCTCCCAATCTCGTTCGTAACGCTCATTCCAACGTCCGTCTCCTCTTCGGATATATTCTCGTCCTCCTCAAGCCTTCTTTTCGCCATAAAGGGGAGCCATGGAAACAAAGATATCACAAAAACACCAGAGTATTTTATTATGGCTATCCGCAAAAATCACTCTTCTTTCTTAATCAGCAATCCATTTGCATACTCCTTTAGGTGAAGAATAGCATCCTCTTCCCCAACCTCAGACATGATGAACTCGCTGCAAAACCCCATAATGTAGACATACCCAGACTCCATATCCATTCCCGTAGCCTTTACCATGAGAAGGTCAAATATGCTTCCATACACATCCTCTATTCTGTATTTCTCTATTCTTTTCTGCCCAAGAATCCCCTCAGAAAGATTCATCCTGTCCTTTAATCTCCTATCATTCGCCAGAAATGAGTTCCCCACATCCTCAAGCTGCTTGTTTACAAATCCCACAGTCTCTCGGAGCTTTGCCATCTCCTTGACCAAAGCCGGAGGATCCTGAATGCATCTTGTGCAGGGATCGACAAGGACACGCGTTAGGTCAATCGGCTCTGTTGTGTAATAGTACAAATACCTTACATTATCAAACATCCTTCTCTGCACCTCCTGGTCCACCCTGTCTACAAGTATGGCTATCCCCTTGATAAGAACCAGAGTAGACTCAAGGTAGAACCTTTCGTCGTAGAACTCTTTGCCACAGAAGGCGTGCAGCAACTCCTCAACCTCAGGAAAATTCAGATCTGAAGACCCTTCAGAAAGGGCCCTCTTAAGAACTAGATCGAGAAACATAGGCTCAAACCTTTCGTAGTACGAAATGTCCTCTAGATACACCTTCACAGGAACGCCTCTCTGCTTCTCGTAAACATCCACATATCCCTTTATAAACTCTACGGGGTCCGCAAACTCCTTCATAACCCCCTCTTGCTCGTCTAGGCTAAGCTTCATAACAGATGGGTCATCCGAAGAAACATTTATGCTCTCTCCATCCGCCTGCTCGTTAAAAATATTTTCGATGTAGAGCCTTTAATGGAGAAAGAGAACAGTGCAAATGGAACGGAGGCCCTGGGGGCGGGCCACGACTCTGCTGCCTACAGCCCCTTCAAGGCTTCTGAGGATGGATGCTGCCCCTTCGACGTATTTACCCCCGAGACACTAACAAGCAGGCTCAAGGAGCATGAGGACTGCACAGAAGAGATCATCAAGCTCATCAGGTCCATCCATGTAAGCCAGAGCAAGATGAAAAAACTGTGCAAGGTTTTCAACTCCGTGTCCAACTACAGCACTGGCTCAATAGTAGAGCTCACAAGGAGTGGAAATAGAATGTTGAGGTATGTCTCGACATATCTTATGCTCGACAAAATAAAGCAGTGGGTTATGGAAGGAAGGGGATTTGAGGTTGTGGAGACCATGTATGATGAGGTCTTTCTTGTTAGATTCCGGGACGTGGACTTCAACATAAGGAGCATCTGTGTAGAATTTATGTGTGAGTGGGTTGTTTCTGCGCCTGAGATATTCAACTTTCCCTGCTATTTGAAGTATATTGGATGGTCTCTTAGTGACAAAAATGACAATGTTAGGAGAAAAGGCATTGGGTCTTGCATCAAGCTTGTGCGGAGGAAGGTTGATATCCAAGCATTTGTGTCCCGCTTCAAGAGCAGAATGCTTGAGCTGTCGTTGTACGACAGAAACCTTGGGCTGAGGGGGGATGGAAAGGCGCTGTGCATGAGCCTGTATGCCAATGGAATGCTTTCTAAAGACGACGTGTATAAAGTGTTGGGATCGATAGACGAAAGGGACAAGAGGTTGATGGTAGAAAGCGTCATCAGGAAGATACTTGCAAGAGAAGGGCAGAACGACAAGTGCCTGTTGGATAATCACGAGGGCTTGCACGAGCTTCTTTCGAACACGTCTTTGTCTCTGTGCACCTATATTCCCCACAGCGATGAAGATGTCGAAGGATTCATAGACTTCATACTAGACTTCTTGAAGACAAAAAGCTCTTGTTGCCAATCTAGAGTGCTGTGCTACTTAAGGATTCTCGGGGTTCTTTCTATTGGCGTGGTTGACCTCAGGAAGTATCACAGTATCCTTGAAACGGTCAAAGACAGTAAGGAAAACATAGCAGAGGCCATGGCATCGATTTCAAGACTTAGCCCCGAGGTGTTTAAGAGGCAGCCCGATGTTACTTGCAGGCTTTTTGAAGTGATGAAGGAGCTTGCGGGACATCACAGGTGCGAGCAGATGTTTTCCATCCTTGTATGCCTTCTGAAGAAGCTTGAAAGCGACTTTCCGGCCTCTGTCTATCCGATTGTTGAGTCTTTCAGATCTTCCAGCATAGAGTTTATCCGATGCATGATCAAGTCGTTTGATATATCTGAGGATGTTAGGAAGGAGCACTCAACGGAGATCAAGTGCTATGCTGCACTATGGAGGATAATTGCAAACGATTATGAGAAGGTCAACGAATATGAGCTTAAGGATGTTGCTAATCCCGAGGTTCTTTGCGACTTCTTGATTTTCTTCAAGGAGAAGTGTGTAGAGTTCGGGGTAGTTGGGCGAGAGGTCGAAAGAGCTTCTGAACAGGGAGAATGCTTCAAGGTGATGTACGACAAACTGTCCATCCTTATGAACTCTGAGGCTGAGAGTGTCTTTATTGATTCAAAGTCGTGTATTTCTCTTTTCAAGCTTGTTGACGAGGGCCTTCTTGTCGACCACACCCACATTATATTCAGAAGGTGTGAGGAGAGGCTAATCTCCGAGTTTCTGAACAAAAGCAAGTCGAAAATGAATCTGGTCTCTGGATACTTCAAGTATCTTATGGATGTGGAAGAAAGGAGCATAGACAAGAGGATTGGAAGGCTGATAGGCTCGAGGTGCAGTATGGCGAAAAGAGGAGTCGACACGGAAAAGATTGTTTTCAAGGGCATGAAGGGAATTATTGAGCAAAAGAGGGTGTTTCTGTATGATGCCGTTCTCGTGTACTTTGTTTCCTCACTAACAACGAACGAGTGCATAATCCTAGAGCAGGGATTGGAGAAGTCGAAGCTCAAAACATCTCTGCTTAGAAGGATCAGGGATGGCTAGAAGGCCCAAGATATAATGCGGTCTCTGAAGCATGAACGATGAATGGATGGAGAGTTTTCAAGTACTCAAGAAGAATGGAGAGGGAAGGCGATGAAAAGTCATTCTGTGGACTTGATTTGGGAATGGTGTGCCAAGTAATACTTCATTCACAGCCGGATAGCCAGGGAGTCAAAAGGGAGAAATGGCTTCATGTGTTCACGGAGGGGAGCAAGACACTGGAACTGCTCTTGCTACCATCTATGCTAGAGGT
Organism: Encephalitozoon hellem ATCC 50504; assembly: GCF_000277815.2. Taxonomy (NCBI): domain Eukaryota; kingdom Fungi; phylum Microsporidia; family Unikaryonidae; genus Encephalitozoon; species Encephalitozoon hellem. The sequence goes on from NC_018471.1 coordinate 97,169, forward strand.
GAGGCTCTATGTTGTTTCTGCAGCCAGGCAAGAACTGGTGATATTAGAAAGGATAAATCTCGACAGCAGGTGGGACATCCGAGCCTGTGTGAATAAGCGAGTGCTTAGATGCACATGTGAAGAAAGAAGATTTCAGGTTGTCTTCTTCAACGAGGAAGAAATAGAGGCCTTTGGAGCCAAGGCTTGGCGTTTTCCAGAACCTCATGTCTTGAATATGGAGAAGCCTGTGGCTGAAGGGCTTATAGAGGTTTCTGAGAGCAGGGAGAATACAAAAACGGCATCTAAGCACAAAGATAAGGAAGAGATTATTGAAGAGTTTTTATCGTTGCTATTTGGAACTTCAGAATGACTAATCAATAAATGCTATATTCTCCTTGTGGAACCTTACAGAGTCCAAGCATGCAAAGAACCCAATGAGGTTTTTTCTCTGATGGATTCTTGGGTATATGAAGCTTCTTTTATACTCTTCTCTGTCACTGTCGCTGACGTCTATGTCCTCTGTGGATCCGTCTCCTCTTCTCAGCTTGTGGAACACAGGCTTGTCAAGGAGGAGATACTCTGATGGGCCCTTTGGAACATGAACATTCTGCTTGTTGAACGCTATGCTGAACTTCTGGTCTACAGAGTTTCTGGAATACTTGCATAGCAGCACTGCAAAAAGCACCATTTTTCTGATTTGATGGAGTAGGAAGCTCTGTCCTGTGATTGATATCCTTACGTACTCGACATCCTCGCTTACATATGGATCTGTGATTGTGATCGACTTGATGTATCTCTTGGTGCCCTTTTCGTTGTTGAGCTTGGTGAAGTTATGGAAGTCCTTGGTTCCTATGTACTTTTGGAGAATGGACTCAAAGGCCTTGATGTCATCTGGGGAGGATCTATATCCAGTCACACTTTCCACCACATCCTCAGGATAATCTCTCTTTATTCCTCCAGCCCTATGCTCCCCATCCTTTTGCTTCAGTGCCTCTGCCTCCTCACTGAAATTGCCCTCTGTGAGGAAGAACGTTGGAACGACATACTCGTAGGTCCTTGAAATTGCTTGCTTGGAGGGGACAGTGCTTTTTGTAAGCTTCACAATGTCATACAGGTGGATTCCTTCTTGTGAAAGGAGTGTTCTGAGCCTGGAAACCAGCTCTGGCGTGATGCAGACCTCTATCTTCACTGAGATGAGGTTGAATGCGGCGTGGACACCTTTGTCCGTCCTTGAAGATGACTTGATGTGTATCTTCTTCGGGTCTTCTGCATTTCTTTCGCTGATGGCGCCCACACTGAGAAGACAGTCCACCACCTTCTTCTCAATCGTGTCCAACTCCTTGTTAAACTGAAGCCCGTGGTATCCGCTTCCGTCGTAGCCCACCAGTAGTCCTGCTCTAATCTTCATGGGGAGAAAAGAAGATGAAATTTTGAGCCCTATGCCAACTCTTGTAGCAGAGAAGCAAAGAATACAGGGGCAGCTCCAAATGGAATTTGGTGACGATCAGTTTGAGAGGATCCTATTTGACTTTGGGCTGGAATTGGACGGTGTCATGGAGGAGGAAGGGAAGACTATGTACAAGATAGATATTCCGGCAAACCGATATGATCTTCTTTGTACGGAAGGGCTTTGCTATGCACTGAAGGCGTTTCTCTCGATAGAGAAGTATGAGGACATAAAGATTGAGGAGGGGGAGATTGTTGTCCATAAGGCCGGTGGAGAGGAGAGGCCCCACATAGCCTGTGCGGTTGTCAGGGGAGTGGATCTTCTATCTGAGGGTGCTTACAAAAGCTTCATTGATTATCAAGACAAGCTTCATCTGACTATTGGGAGGAACAGAACGATAGTATCAATGGGGACACATGACCTCGATAAAATAGAGGCGCCTGTATTCTACAAGAGTGAGGTTCCCGACAAGATTGTATTCAAGCCTTTGAATGCAGACGAAGAAATGAGTGCCCGGGAACTGACCTCGTACTTCCCTCCTGGAAGCAAAATCGGGAAGTACATGAAACTCATTGAGAAGAATGAAAGGTACCCTTACTTCTCGGACTCCAACGGGACTGTCATGTCGTTGCCTCCTGTGATAAACTCCGATGCAACCAAGATAAGCCCTGAAACCAAGAATATATTTATTGATATAACAGGGACCGACTTCCATAAGGTTAATACGGCACTAAAGCTATTGCTAGGATGCTTCCGAGGAAAGAGGATAGAAAGCGTTGTGGTCATGGACGGGGATAAGAGGACTAGGACGCCTGTAATGCATAATCATTCGTACACAGTTAAGCTGGGGGAGATTAACAAGAATCTTGGACTGGACATATCGCTGGAGGTTGCAAAGACCTATATGGAGAGGATGATGCACCGTGCAAGTATGGTTGACCAAGACACCCTTAATGTTAAGGTTCACGACATTAGGTCGGACGTTATTCACAAATGTGATTTGATAGAAGACTTGGCCATTGCCCATGGATTCAACAACTTCAGAAGGGAACTGCCCTCTGTTGTTACGGTGGGGTCAGAGGTTCCCTTGAATAAGTTTTCTGATAAGCTTCGAGCAGAGCTCTCCATTATGGGCTTTGACGAGGCTCTGACTCTGACTCTTTTATCGCATGAGGAAAATATGATTGACGGAGACAAGGCAGTTGTCCTTATGAACCCAAAGTCTGTAGGCTATGAAGTGTGCAGGACGTCTCTTATTCCAGGGCTAATGAAGACGATTGCCTCGAACCTACACATGAAGCTTCCCTTCAAGCTGTTTGAGGTTTCTGATGTTGTCCTCCTGGACAAGGAGAACAAATGTGGGGCCAGGAACTCAAGGAGACTTGCAGTCGTGTACTCTGGGCACACACCATGCCTTGAGGAGATTCAGGGATCCCTTTCTCTCCTCCTGGAAAAGTGCGGGATCCAACTCTCATACAGCCCTTACGACGATCCCATCAGATACATCAAGAACCAAAGCGCACTGGTGATCGCAGGGAACACAACCATTGGGTCAATAGGAGTATGCAACCCAGAAATATGCAGGGCCTTCAAGGTTCCATACGCAGCATCATTCCTTGAAGTGGATGTTGAAAAGTTATTTTCTGTTTATACAGAAACGAATTAAAAGGGTTAAACTATGTTGTCAGTATAAAAAAGTTTAAGGATCTAGATATAAAGGGAATTGGCAAAAACTATGTCTCTCTTGATCTTTGATATCCCCAATGCAAACATGTTCTCGAGCTCGGTGTTGCCTATGACCCTGGCTGCACTGCTCAATTGCCTAAGCAGCTCCTCAAGTCTTTTGAACGTCCTAATGATGCTTCCTTCAAATATGTTCGTCTTGCTGCAGATGTTAACAAATGTGTGTCCGCACACCCACATCCGAACAACATCCATCAGCTCATAGGAGAACCTTTTGAGATACGCTGCAGGGTCCACGTCAAGAGAACATGACTTCAAGACATTACAGACCTTCTCTACAGAAGAAGACAACAGTTTGTAGTACAGCTTGTTTTCGTCACTCAAGACAAAGTTGTCAGAGTCCCATTCCTCAAACACAATGCAAGACAGCAGCGGAACAAAGTGCTCTACCGGAATTCCCGCAAAGTCTCCATTGAATATCATTTCTGTCAGGACAAGCTCGTCTCCAGACGAAATCTCGCATGCCATTCTTCCCTTGATGAGCACATCAGTATCGTTGCAGTACTCCAGCCTCTTCAGAACTTCGATCATTTTCTTGCACTCCTTCATATGGTAGATCTCCTTGAGGCTGTTGAGCTCAAAGAGCTTGTCCATGTATTTTTGCTTCAGCATCTCATTCATGAAGTATGACCTTGCCTCCCCCATCTCGCCGTTCATGTTTGTATCCAAGCATCCTTGGGATTTAGGGCTCTCTCTGTGCTTCTTCCCATTCTCTGGAACCTGGATCATAACAGAGTCTTCTCCAATCAACTCTTTGCTGCATGAGGCCAGGCATCCCATAGATGTCTTTCCACATATCATACAGAAGTCAAAGCTCCATTTCGGGTCTATAGATAGTATCTCATCCTCTATCTCTCTTATCTCCTTGTCTAGGCTGTCTTCAATCGTAATCTTCTCAAAGTTTCGAGTAAACACCCTTATATCCAGCTTTACTCTGTTGGCATACACACAGTCGATGTAGTGCAAAGGAAACCCACACATATAAACACCCTCGTCAGTCCCAACCATGCAAAGAACCTTCTCTTGGACTTTGCTGACTATTGCATTTCGTATTGTAATGGATGGCCCATTCCTGGGTACAAACAGATCAATAACCCTTCCCTTCTTCAGGTACTTGCTGAATTCCTCCGACAGCCTCTTATTTCTTTCCACCCTCTTCTGCTCTCTCCTTCCATACAGAGACGCAATCCTGTTGGGGCAAATGCTCTCCAGCTGCCTGTGCATCAAGTGCAGAGTCTCCTCCTCTGCGAGGGCCTTCTTATATGACTGGAAGTGGTGGAAGCTTCTGCTGATCAGATACAGGGGGTCAAGGCCTTCAACCCTCATGAGGTTCAGCAGCATGTTGTATGTCAGGCGAAATGCACTTACAAGATTGTCCGATGACGAGGAAAAGAGCTTTCCAACCTCCTTGTAGGTAATTGGCTCGGAAACTATGCTTATTACAACCCCCATGCTGTCTATCCCCCTTCTTCCAGCCCTTCCGCTCATCTGGATGTACTCTCCAGGACTTACCAACCTCATGGATTCTCCGTCGAACTTCTTCAGTGCAGTAAACACTACGGACTTCGCCGGCATGTTGAGTCCAATCGAGAAGGTCTCGGTTGCAAAGAGCACCTTCAGTAGCCCCTCCTGGAACAGAATCTCGACAACCTCCTTGATAATGGGAAGAAGCCCTGAGTGGTGTATCCCAATCCCCCTCATGAGAAGAGGAAGAATGTTCTGGATGATCGGAATCTCCCTGTCCTCTTTCCTAAGAGACATGATGGCATTGGTAAATATCGTCTCTACCATCTTTGCTTCCGAATCCCTTAGATAGCTCTTGTCCAGCTTCATTGCAAACTTTTCACAGTCCTTTCTTCTGAACGAAAACACGACAACGGGAAGAGACGCATCCTCTATTGCCTCGCTCACCTCCCGGGGCCCAACAACCCTCTTCTGGATGGATCTCATTGCAGATAGAAAGTTCGACTTGTGGAACTTGGTGTCTTTGATCTTGTACAGCCTATTGCTACGGAAGTAGTGGACAAGGGGCGTCACCCTCTTCTCGGTGTACACAACATGAACAACCTGGCTTTGAATGTGGCATATCCATTCTGCAAACTCTAGTGCATTTGGAATCGTTGCACTGAGAAACACCATCCTGACATGCCTTGGGAGTAGTATGATGGTCTCCTCCCACACAACTCCTCTTTCCTTGTCTCTCATGTAGTGGATCTCGTCAAAGATGATCCAGTGGATCTCACGGACAACCTCTCCTCCTCTGTAGAGCATGTTCCTAAGGATCTCCGTCGTCATGACAAGACATGTTGCTGCCGGATTGATGGTGACGTCTCCTGTCATCAGGCCAACATCTCCAAACTCCGAAAGAAGCTCTCTATACTTCTGGTTGGATAGCGCCTTAATTGGAGACGTATACACAACCCTCTGCTTGTTTTTCAATGACATTGCAATGGCGTATTCCGCGACAACTGTCTTTCCAGAGCTTGTGTGGGCACTCACAAGAACACTCTCGTCTCTTTCAAGGCTGCACACAGAAATCTTCTGGAAGTCGTCTAGCTCAAACAGATAGCTTTTTGCAGACGGCGCAGCAAACTCTTTTGGCAGAGGAGTGTAGGCAGCATCAACAGGGACCACAGCCTCGTGACGCGTTCCATTCCTTTCCATCCTATCGACCACCATGGTTCTTTTCTCCAGTCTCTCGGGTGTGGCGATGCTCTGCGGCTGCAGGCTTTCGCTAAGGATATCGAAGTATTTGTCGTCGATCATTTAGGGTGGATGCCATGGAAGTATTAGAAGTCTTTGCTGCATGATTGGAGAATTCTGTCATGGCCACAAAATCAAAATGGGACCTGGGGGACTCGAACCCCCGCACGTTACCGTATTCGATCTTGAGTCGAACGCCTTAGACCACTCGGCCAAAGTCCCTCAGTTTCTCTATCCCCACGGGTCACGTCAGATGCGCTTGGGTAAAATTTTCAGAAATATAAATTCGAATGGGTAGCCCTAAATATGAACAGCACCGAGCTATACAACGCCATGAGAAATATACCAAGACACGGCAACACATCAATCATGATAGTGTTCTATCTCCTTGATCTACTGTCAAGCCACTTGAGCATGATGAAGGAGCATAGTAGCATGCCTGTGATTATAAGCGAAGAGGTTGCTAATTACTACAAAGATGGATATTACCAGAATGCATGCAGGGAGCTTACGAGAACAAACTACAGAGCCAGGAATGAGATAAGAAATCTTCTGTCTGTTGTGGAGGAGTGGAAGAAAGTTACAAAGAACAACTTCTCGTACTTCCAAGGATACAACGGCTTCAAGTCTAGTGTATGCAGGGAGTTAAGCAAGCATCTAAACAGCTTCTTCGAGGAGAAGGATCCGACAGAAAAGATAAAGAAGTGGAATGACATGTCTGAAGTTGTTGACTTCTGCAGGTCCAGCTGGCTGAACACTGATAGGAGGAAGCATCAGTGGCTGAAGGAGCTAAACACCAAGATTCCCTTCTGCAGTGAGATTCTTCTGCTTCTGAATGGAAAGCTGTGCTTCATACCCGAGTGGTGCTTCGACAACGAAAGCTACATAATGAAGATCATAGAAACGGAGCTCCAAAACGACCCGTGGGCACCCGTCCACTATCTAGACGAGGCAAGAAACAGGTATGTTCTGATTACGCTAGCAAGGCTTCTCCTAACTGCAACAGAAATAAAAGAGGCAACAAAGCCGGTATGGGTAATTTTTGATGAGCTGGAGGATAAGGTATCCAGGCTAGAAAGAAGGCAGGCATATCAGAGGATTTACAATCGGTGTAAGACGAATAAGGAAAGAGTAGCAGCAGTAACTACTGAGGTAGTTATAGAAACGGTTGACGATGTCTTTGGCCTAATTGGGATAGGCGTTATAATAATTGTCAGCTGCGTAGTTTTTGCACTCAATTTCTGTCTAATATAATCTTCTATAGGTATTAAATTTATTTTGAGAACTTGCATCATAAATACGATTCATGTACCTTGGATCCTCTTAGAGTGTAAAAGCTTGTATACTTCTTGGGAATCGATCTGGGAAGTGACATACTCCCATGAAGAGTCCAGATGCTTATAGGCATAGTAAAGGTATTCTGCAGACAGCTCGTACTCCTTGTCTTTGAAGTGTCTTTTTGCCTCGCATATCATTCTTTCTGCCAGCTCCCTGGCATAGCCTGTTATTTTCATAAGGTATTCTTCGTCGCTCTTCATTGTGCTTTCTGCCTTTTTGTAGATCCTGTAGACGGCACATCCTGCCACGGCCACCTTGGCCACTGTGGATAACATGCTGGAAGGGATTGGGAGGATGCTTTTAGGTTAAAAAAAATATTTGCTGGGACGTTATGGGACTAGAAAGAATTGAAGTGGAGAACTTCAAGTCATATGTTGGAAGGCATGTGATTGGGCCGTTCGACAGGTTTACTTGCATAGTTGGGCCGAATGGATCTGGAAAGAGCAACATCATGGATGCAGTAACGTTCTGCCTTGGGCTTGGGGCCCGGCACCTTCGTGCCAGCAATGCCAAGGCCTTGATCAACAGCAGGTGCAGCCATGCCAGTGTGACGCTACACATTGAAGACCGTGGAGAAAGAAGAGGATTCCGAAGACACGTGAGCAATGAAGGCCGTAGTTTGTACTTTATTGACTCTGAGAATGTTGGATATGAAAGGTTCAAGGAGGCCATAGAGGAGATGAACTTATTGATTGATGCCCGGAACTTTCTGGTGTTCCAGGGGGATGTGAATGCAATAGGAAACATGATGCCTATGGAGCTTACAAGACTATTTGAGGAGATGAGCGGAAGTATAAAGCTGAAGGAGGTGTATGAAGAAAGGCAGAGGGAGCAGGCAAGGGCTGTGAGTGTGTGCAGCTCGTTATTTGAGGAGAGGAAAGAGGTGATGAGCAGGATGAGGGAGGCTGAGGAGGTCAAGGAGCAAGAAGGAATATTCAGGAGGCTTGTGGACAGGAAGCATGAGATACAAAGGGAAATAGTTCTGCATGAATTGATGGAAAAAAGAGGCAGGAAAAGGGATATCAGTGATGAGGAGTCTCAACTTGAGCTTGAGAGTAGGGGTGTACAGAGTCTGATTGATAGTAAGGAGAAGGAAGTTGAGGCATACAGGAGCAGGATAAGCGAGATAAGAAGAGAGTACTTTGAGGCCGATGCTCTGATGTCGAAGGAAAAGGAAACGATAGCGGAAAGGAGAGCATGGAAGTATGAGGCTGAGCAAGAAAGAGACAAAAGAAGGGTCCGTCTTGTGGAGGTTGAGATGGAGATCAAGAGTAAAGAGGAAATGATTAGCGGAAAGAAAAGAGAGATTGATAGAAGAAGGAGGGAGATGGAAGGAGTTGATGCTGGATACTTTGAACTATGCAGGGAGGAGGAGGAAAGAAAGAAGCGCCTGGGAGAGATGGATGCGAAGAAGGAGGTGATTGATATGAAAGAAAAGGAACTTCTTCAGATGTGTGGAGAGGACAGAGAGAAGGTGAACACGCTGGATCTGGAGGTGTTTTCTTGCCGGATGATGAGGGATGACTGCAAAAGAAGAGTGGAGGAGCTAAGGGAAAGAGACGAGGATCTTCAGGGCAAGATCAGGGAGAAGAAGGTGGTTAGAGGAAACACAAGGGTGAAGATAGATGCGCTCGAGAGATCTGAGGCTGAGCTTTGCAGGAAGGTACTGCATCATGAGGAAAGATATAAGAAGCTTGTTTCTGAGGAGAAGCAGAAGAACGAAGAGCTTTCTTGGATTCTTGGAGAAATATTGCGGATCAAGGGAAAGAGAAGGATTGATGACAGGAGGTCTATGGTGATCAGCACTGTGGAGACGCTTAAAGGGATGTTTCCTGGTGTTTATGGAAGGGTTGTTGACCTGATTGAGCCCACTCAGGATAGATATGAAACTGGGCTGTCTGTTCTCTTGGGAAGCCATGACCAGTCTGTTGTTGTTGATACGGAGACGACGGCCATGTCGTGCATCAACTTTATGAAGGAGAAGAGGTTGTGCAAGATGACGTTTCTTCCCATTCAGAGCCTCAGGGACGGGGAGGAAAGAAAAGGGATGGATGATGTGGTTGGAGAGTACTGTGGAGCGGTGAGGCGGGCTGTGGACACTGTCAGATATGATGCTAAGTACAAAAGGGTTGTGCTGTTTTTACTGAAGGAGAAGCTCATAGCAGACAGTTTGGAGATAGCCAAAGACATTTGCTATAGTAAAGGGATGAAGGTGAGTGTGTGCACGCTGGATGGGATCTATATTCATGGGGGAGGGCATCTTATAAGTGGAGGAGGAGTTGGAAGAAATAAATTCCAGTCTGAGGAGTTGGATGAGCTCCTGAAGAGAAGAACGAGGATATTGGATGAGGTCCGAAGGATCCAGGACTGTAAGAATGAGCTTTCCTATGTGGAGGTATGCAGGGAAAGGATAGAGGTGTGGAGAAAAAGCAAGGCAATGGAGATGGAAGCAATGAAGGATCTAGATGTTTGCATTGAAGGGCTGGAGCAGGAGGTGATGGAGAACAAAAAGCTGCTGAGCGAGGCAGAAGAGTCCCTAAGACATGTCGAGAAGGAGATGGAGGCGCTGGAAGGGAAGATGAAAGAGCACCGGCAGAAGATTGAAGAGGTGGAGGGATCTGTATTCTGCGGAATATTCCCAAATGCCTGGTTTAGAAGCTTTGAGGAGTATAAAGAGGCAAGAGATTGTGGAGCTTTTGGATTAAGAAGGATGGAGTATGAGAATGTAAGAGCAAAGATAGAGCTCAGAATTGAGATGCTAGAGCAGGAAAAGAAAGAGCTGGAGGAAGAGATTAGAGGACTGCGCGAGGGGATAGAGAAGCTGAGAGAAATGGATAATAACGACGGTATGGATGTGGATGTGGATTCTTCTGAGGTGGGTGTTCTTTCTGAGAAAAGAAGAAGGAAGCTTGAGGCTTTTGAGAAAGCCCGGGACGAGTTCAAGGAGATTAACGAGGAGTTCAGGAGACTTGTGGAAAAGAAAAACGAGCTAGACCAAAGGATAGTTTATTGTGCTTCTTCAAAGGAGCGGGTTGAAGAGGAGATAAAGAATGTCTTGAGCTTTGCAGTGCTTGAGGAGATCGAGATTCCTTGTGCAGGGAGGAGGCCGGCAGGAGAGATGTCTATAGATGAAATAGACTTTTCTGGGCTAGAGGGGAATGCTGAGGAACTTCGAAGGGAGCTCGAGGAGATCAATCAGAAGATAAGCAGCCAGGCACCGCTGATGAGGATAGAAGAAAAAGACGGAGATCGCTCTAGATATGCGAAGATCAGTGAGGAATACGAAAGGCAAAAGGCCGCGGCAATTTCGGCAAAGAATGAGTTTAACGAGATAAGGAAGAGAAGGACACATCTGTTTATGGAATGCTTTGAAAAGGTCAACAAGGAGCTGTCAAGGATATACAAATGCCTTACGATGACCGAGACATCGGAGGGAAATGCATACCTGGCCCTTGAGAACACATTGGAGCCTTTCAAAGAAGGCATTAGATTCCACCTGATGCCTCCGAACAAGCGATTCAGAGAGGTTCGGCTTCTTTCTGGGGGAGAGAAGACCATGGCAGTTTTGTCCTTGCTCTTCTCATTCCATGCATACAGGCCTGCGCCTTTCTATTTGTTTGATGAAGTGGATTCGGCCCTGGATAAAACCAATGTGTCGAGGATTATATCCTTCATAATCTCATCCACTGCCCAATTTATTCTTATTACCTTGAAGCCATCCCTATTCCAGCACAGCGACGGGCTAGTTGGGGTGTACAAGGACCCACATGAAGACGCAAGCAAGATCCTTACCTACAGGCTAAACGACTAGCAATTAAAACCACTTATATGCTCACATTATTTATTTCTCACTGTGAGGCTCAAGGTAAAAAGTGCGTTTACATACATCACTTGCTTACTCCTAACTTCCTCAGCAACTCAAGTTCAAGTACCTCTTTCTTCTTCTGATACAAAGTGTTATTGTCTCCAGGCCCCTTTGCTTTCTTTGTGCTTGTTGTGCTAATCTTCGAGGCGTCCTTGAAAATATCCTCTCCATACCCATGCTTGATTATATTTGCCTCAGACTCAATGCATATCTTCTCCACTTCGCAGTTCTTGCTCTCCTCATTGATTCTTTCCCAATGCTCCTCGCTGATCATTCTGTCCTCGTATAGAACACCAAGAATCTCCATGTCCTTCTCCAACTTCACCACTCTTTCCCTGAAGCACACTGCTGCCTTGAGAAGCTGCTTGAGAAGCACAGAAGAAGGCGCCCCCTCAGACTTCTGGAGAAAATACATCTCAAGCTCCGGATTCGCATTCTCCTCGACAGACGCCTTCCTTCTATTGATCCTCTTTATGAACGAAAATATTAGAATCATGGTCGACAGAATCATCGCCAACAAAAGAATCATTTCAATGGGCTCAAAAGAACACAATTTGTTTGCTCATCAAAATAAAAGGCCGGACAAGCCATAGACATCTGGAAGCAGTTTAATACCACAAAAATCACTCCTTTTCATAATCCTTGGGATCAAACGCCTTCTTTGCAAGTTTGATCTCCTCGTTTGTTATCAGCAGATGTCTGACCCGCGAGTACTTCTTCCTGTCTCTCTTCAGATAGTATAAGAGATCCTCTGTCTTTGTCTTTCCCTTCACCTGTGCCATGTTGTGGGTATTTGTTAGCAGGACGCTCATGTAGTCCAAGACATAGCCGTGGAGTGCCTCTGCAGTGTCGTATCTTGGTGCAATGACATCTCCATATCCATACATCATTACCTTTATGTCCTTCATGAAGCTCACCTTTCTAGTCTCTCTCATCCCAAGGGTCCCGTGACGATCTTCATCTCAAAAATTCACAAATATTCCGTTGTCTCCGTAGGACAGAATAGTGCATTCAACAACATCCCCCTTTCTAAACTTGTCACACAAATGCGCATTTGGATCGAAGTCCATCTGTCTGAAGATCCCTCTGTACTCAATGGCTGTTCTTCTCTTTTCTATCTCAAATATCTGCACAACCACCTGTGTGAATGTCACCTTGACCACCCTGGCCCTGGCCTTGCACCCTATCTCTGGAAATGCCGTGTTTACAAGCGGCTGTCCATTGTATGTCAAAACATCCACTCCGTCTCCAGGAAGTTGAATCATTGAGGGAGGATCTCCGTGAAATAAATTACAGTGTGGCGTGTGCACAGATACTGCCATGGCCTCTCCCCTGCCGATGGGCCTGCTAGAGGGGTTTGGAAGGCAGCAGGGGGACTCCTTGATTAAAGGGTGAAGGAGATGAAATGAAGGGGCTTGAATAGGAGCACCGTGGAGTAAAGGAAGAAAATTGTAGAATCAACTGGTTGTCTCCTAATTAAAAGCATTCTATTTTTGAATTGGGATAATGAGCAGGAAGATAGTGGAGTACAAGCTTGTTGATTCCGAGAAGGACATTGCAAGGAGCTACGAGCCTAGAAGAAAGCCAAAGAGAAGTAGGATACTTCTTCACGAGTGGCAGAGCATGACGCTGGAGCACAGCTTTAGGATGAATCCGTATCCAGACAGAATAGAAAAGTATAATTTGTTTCTGAAAACGAAGATTCCGATAAAGAACATTAAGATCTGGTTCCAGAACAGGCGTGCACGGGAGAAGTCGTCCTATGAGGAGATGGAGGAGATGTATGAGGCTGGATATAGGGGATTGGATATAAAGGCTACTGCTTTTACAGAGGAGTTTCAATATTACAAGTACTAAATGAAGAGATAGAAATGCAGTGTCTTCAGTCTAAAGACGAAGCTTGGATTCCCGGCTCCATTATCAGGGCATCAATAAATCGTCAACAACCCCGCCCTCAAAGAGCAGGGATGATTACAGAGCTTGGAAGATCAATAACAAACACTCTATCTAACCTCCTGAACTCGCCCACTACAGATCAGGACATTGAGACGGCGATAAAGGAGATATGCAACTCGCTGATTCTTTCGAACGTGAATCCAAAGTATGTGGGTGATCTAAGAAACTCGCTAAGGGCGAAGCTGGATCCAAAAGAGATGCCGCCTGGATTCAACAAGGCAAGGATGGTCCAGAATGCCGTGTACGAGAAGTTGGTTGATCTTTTGGATCCAAAGGCCGAGAGCTACAAGGTCGAGAAGGGAAAGGCAAATGTTGTTGTCTTTGTAGGTCTTCAGGGGTCTGGGAAGACAACCAGCATATGCAAGTACGCCAACTTCTACAAGAAGAAGGGATATAAGGTTGGGATAGTATGTGCAGACACGTTCAGGGCTGGTGCATTTGACCAGGTCAGGCAGAATGCGCTGAAGATCAAGGTTCCATTCTTTGGAAGCTCTGAGGCAGATCCCGTGAAGGTTGCAGGGGCTGGGGTGGAGAGATTCAGAAAGGAGAAGTTTGAGCTCATTCTTGTTGATACGAGTGGCAGGCATACACAGGAGAGCGAGCTGTTTACGGAGATGAAGGACATTGTCCGGGAGATACGTCCAAACAGCATTGTGTTTGTAATGGATGCCGGGATAGGGCAGTCTGCAGAGGACCAGGCTGTTGGATTCAAGAATGCCGTGGATGTCGGGTCTATAATACTTACGAAAATTGACGGGACGAATAAGGCAGGAGGTGCATTAAGCTCTGTGGCAGCAACGAAGTGCCCCATTGAGTTCGTCGGGACTGGAGAGGGCATGGAGGATCTTGAGGTGTTTGATGCAAGAAGATTTGTGTCGCGTATGCTTGGGATGGGAGATGTCGAGGGATTAATGGAAAAGGTTGGAAGCCTTGGAATTGATGAGAAGGAGGTTGTGAAGAAGCTGAGGCAAGGGAAGTTCACCCTTGGAGACTTCTATGACCAATTCCAGAAGATCCTGAGTCTTGGGCCTATTTCTAAGCTACTTGAGATGATGCCGGGGTTTTCTGGCCTTTCTCTTCCCGACGAGGAGTCCTTTAAGAAGCTCATATATGTATTCGATTCTATGAGCCGTGGAGAGTTAGACTCCACTGGGCAGATATTCGAAAGAGAACCGAGCAGGGTGATGAGAGTAGCTAGGGGAAGCGGGACATCCGTCCAGGGTGTGGTTGAGATTCTTACGCAGTTCAAGAAGGCCCATGCAGTGATGCAGAAGATCAGCTCCATCCCTGGAATTGAGAGTATGATGGGAAACCCCAAGTCCATGAGCCTATCTCAAAAGGCAAAGCTGAAAGAGCAGGCAAGAAATATCCTACCAAAGGACCTTCTTGATCGCATGGGTTCGATGTTCTGATCCTGGCGAGAAGCATCATTTAATTATTCTCTCTGAGTAAAAATACTTTGAATCAAACTTTACCTTACACTTGCTTTTCACTTTTAATGTTCATTCATTATGTCCAGAGACTTGATCCTCAAGAGACGAGATTTCTTTAAAAGCTATAGCACTTGACTTTTCGATGTGATTATGACACTTCTCGCCCATAAGTATTATTTCTCCTATGTGGTTTCTGACCTTATGCAAGAGACTCACGATTCTCTTTTTCCTCATGACGGTTTCCTTGACGAGGGCTCTTGTGTCGTCTGGGAGATCTATGGCGCCAACTTCGAGATCAATCAGGTCCTCTCCGTCTCTGTTGAACTTCATGCAGTAGTCAACCAACAGAAGAGAAATTTCCCTCAATCTCTTGCATCCCATTTTGCTTTGAAGATCAGAAGAGCCTCTGATGGTCTCGATGTCGCAGACAGAGATCGGCGTGTACTTGTAGTAAAAGGCATCTTCCCTTATGTCCCTTTCGTATGTCCTTCCTTCTCTCAATGCATTTATATGGAAAATAAACCTGTCAAGAATCCTGTCGGCATACGAGGGATCCAAATCGTAATCGGCATCCTTCTTTATCCAAAGCCTGCTTCGAAGGTAGGGCCTTATTTTTCTCTGATCCTCGGAGGCTGTTGGTTCTGAAGGAACGGCTTCACGGATGGCGGCATCGTTATCTGCCATGTTCGAAGAAATGGTGATCGAGCTTTCTTCTATCATCTCATTGCTGCTCCCTTCTGCTGTCATTTCTTGGGATTCTACAAGGCCAAAAATATTGGAGAAACCTTATTTCCTGAACTTCCCAAGGGCATTAAAAATGAATGGATCAACAAACAAACACGTAAGCGACGCCAGTCTCAGGCTTGCTGGAGAAGTGAGCATCAGCGATGAGATGCAGAGGAGGTTTACTGAGAAAAGGTGGGTGTGGGTGCCAGACTGCAAGGAAGGCTATATAAGCGGGTTTGTGGTGAAGGAAGATGGAGATGCTCTGGAGGTGGACTGCGGAGGTATTGTCACAAGATACAAGAGCTGCGAGATATTCAGAATGAATCCACCGAAATTCGATATGATCGATGACCTTGCGGAGCTGAGCTATCTCAACGAGCCGGGAGTTCTCCACAACCTTAGGAGAAGGTATCAGAATGGGCGCATATATACATACTCGGGACTGTTTCTTCTGGCAATCAATCCCTACAAGGACCTGAGGATATACGGGGAAAAGGATGTAAGGAAGTACACCTTGAGCAAGAAGTATGAGTTGGAGCCTCATATTTTTGCAGTTGCAAACGAAGCGTACAGGCTAATGGTTTCGAACAGGGAGAACCAGTCGATCCTGATTACGGGTGAGTCTGGTGCAGGAAAGACCGAAAACACCAAGAGGGTGGTTGAGTTTCTTGCCACTGTTGGAGGAAGTAGAGGAGAGGAGTCAAGCATTGATCGCAAAATAATAGATGCAAACCCCATTCTGGAGGCGTTTGGAAATGCACAGACTGTGAAGAATGACAACTCCAGTAGGTTTGGGAAGTTTATCAAGATCAAGTTCAATGGGGGGAACATATGCGGTGCGCATATCGAGAAGTATCTCTTGGAGAAGTCGAGAGTAACAAATCAGAGTAAGGATGAAAGGAACTACCATATATTCTACCAGCTTCTTGGATGTGATGACCCGGGTCTCAAGAAGCAGTTGCTTCTGGACGGAGAGCCCAAGGATTACAGATTTCTGAGAAACTCTAGGTACAAAATTGAAGATGTCGATGATGCAAAGGAGTTCAGAAGGCTTAGAGAATCGATGGATGTTTTGAACATCAGGAAGGAAGAGCAGGAAGGGTACTTTGGAATTGTGTCTGCAATTCTCCATCTTGGAAACATAGAGTTTAGGGAGAAGGATGGGGCAGCAGAGATAGCGAATCTCGATGTTGCAGAGAAGGTCTGCAAGCTTCTCAGCATTCCTCTTACCGAGTTTATCAAGCGGCTCATCCACCCTATGATCAAAGCTGGAAATGAGTATGTTGCGCACAGCCGGAGCAGAGAGCAAGCCCTCAAGATTGTCGACGGGCTTGCCAGGATACTCTACGACAAGATGTTTGACAACGTAATAGACAGAATCAACATGTCCCTTAGCTCGCCACACAAAGGGAATTTTATCGGTGTTCTTGATATAGCAGGGTTTGAGATCTTTGACAAGAATTCATTTGAGCAGTTGTGCATAAACTATACGAACGAGAAGCTGCAGCAATTTTTCAACCACCACATGTTTATTCTCGAGCAGGAGGTATATCGGCAGGAAAAGATCGAATGGGACTTCATTGATTTTGGGCTTGACCTGCAGCCAACGATTGACCTGATAGAAAAGAGCAATCCGATTGGGATTCTGAGCTATCTAGACGAAGAGTGTGTGATGCCTATGGCGACAGAGAAGACGTTTCTTAGGAAGTTGATGGGGAACATCCGTCACGAGAAGTTTGAAGTTGACAAGATCAGGGATGCCTTTGTTCTGAACCACTATGCGGGGGATGTGGAGTATACGGTTGATGATTGGCTTTCGAAGAACAAGGATTCGCATTCTGAGGCATTAACGTCGCTGATCCGGATGTCTAACAGTGAGATGGTATCTAAGCTAAGCTTGGACGAGGAGATGATCAAGAAAGGGTTTTTCCGGACTGTTTCTCAGAAGCATAAAGAACAGCTTGGGTCGCTGATGTGTGAGCTACGGGGAACGAATCCGCACTTTGTACGATGTATAATTCCGAACCTTGAGAAGAGCGGAAGCCGGCTGGACAACGGGGTGGTTCTAGGGCAGCTAAAGTGTAATGGGGTTCTTGAGGGGATAAGGATCAGCAGGCAAGGGTTTCCGTCTCGGATGGGGTATCAGGAGTTTGTGCAGAGGTACAGGATAATGATGAGAGACAAGGCGGGGAGCGACGAGGCTTGGGATGACGGAGTGTGTGTGGAGTTTTGCAAGGAGATGAGCGAGAAGATTCTGTCTGTGATTGGGATTGGGACGAATCAGTACAGGATGGGACGAACGAAGGTGTTTTTTAGGCAGGGGGTTCTTGCAGACATTGAAGATATGCGTGACAGTAGGATTTCCGAGGTGGTCAAGGAGATTCAAGCACTTGTTAGAAGGAAGCTTGCATTTAGGAAGTACAATCTGACGCAGAGAAGGATGGAGGGGATTCTTGTTATTCAGAGGAATAGCAGGATATGCTGCGAGCTGCAGAGATGGAACTGGTGGAGGCTTTACCAAAAGATCAAGCCTCTGCTAGATGTCAGGAAAAGAGACAATGAGATGAAAGAGAAGGAGGCGATGATACAGGAATATATACGAATGCTTGATGCTGAGAAGGGCAGGAGAGAGGAGGCTGAGGAGATGTTGAAAGAGGTGAATCTGAAGAAAGAGGCGCTTGAGAAGTGTGTCAAAGATGAAAAGCGCTTTTCGATGGAGAAGGATGAGCTTCTGATGGCGTTGAGATACAAGGCCGATGAGATGGGGCAGGAGCTTGAGAGGATTCGGAAGGAGAAGGGGAGTATCTACGAGGAGAAGAAGGTAGCGGAGGCACGTCTGAAGGAGAGTGCCTGTGTACTGGAGGAGAGGGAGTCTGAGATTTCTAAGCTGAAGAAGGAGGTGGAGGAGCAAGGGAATGTGATTCTACTGCACGAGGGGGAGATTTCATCTCTTCGGGAAGAGATAGTGAGCAAGTCTAGCGAGAAGGATGCGATGGTTGAGAGGATGCTTAGAGAAAGGGACAGCGAGGTGAGGATGCTGAAGGAGAAGATTAAGGAGAAGGATCTGGAGGCCAGGAGTGTACTTGAGAAGATGAAAAGGATTGAAACTGAAGACGAGGAAAGGAGAAGAGAGCTGAAGGAGAAAGAGATGACCATCAACGAGCTTAAGACAAGCTGTCTGAACATGAAGAGATGGAAGGATGAGTGTGCGGAGCTGAGGGAGGACTACGAGACTATGCAAAGGAAGTTAAAGGACGAGGCTGAGGATATGCTTCTAGAGAATGACAGGCTCCATGGAGAGATCCGGAAGATGAAGAAGGAGCAGGAGGAGCTAGAAAGCATGCAGAAGAAGCTTCGAGATGACCTTGAGTTTGAAAGGAATAGAGGAAATAAGGTTGAAAGGGCGTTCCAGGAGCTGAGGAAGGAGCATGAGGCTGTTGAGGAGCAGCTACAAAAAGAGAAGCAGTCGAGGGACTCTACCCAGGAATCCTTGCTGGAGAAGACCAGAAGCCTTGAGAGGAAGGTGAAAAGCCTTAGTGAGAAGCTCAAGAACGAGGAGATTGCGAACAAGCAACTCATGAATGAGAAGGATGAGATGTACAAGGAGATTCATGTTTTGCAGCAATCGAAGCTTGACGAGATTTTTGATAGAGAGGCGACGTTCAACAGCATCAAGAAGAATCTTCAGATGGAGATCCAGAGGCTGGAGATGGAGAATCAAAGGCTAGGGATGGAGATGATGGAATCGAAGTGTATGGGGGATGCGAGTGAGGACAGCTCTGTGATTGAGAGGTTCTACGGGATGGTTGAAGAGGAAAGAAAGAAGAGAAAGGAAGCTGAGCATCTTGTATCTGAACAGGAGAACAAGAACGTGATACTGAGTAGTGAGGTTGAGATGCTGAGGGAGATGGTTGAGATGGAGAAGAGAGGCAAGGAGGAGATGATGAGGGTGCAGGAGAAGGAGGCTGGGCTACGAAGAATGATTTCTGGGATCCGGAAGGAGATTGAGGATGTTGGAAGTGAGATGAGTATTGCCATTGAGGGGTTCAATGGGCTGTACTTCAACACTCTTGAGGAATATAAAAGGGACCTTAGGGAATGTAGGGAGTTGTTGGCCACCAAGGATGATGCCATTGAGGAGCTGAAGGATAAGGTTTCAAGGTTGAACTGCGAGGTTGAGGAAAGAAGGGTGGTTGAAGATGAGATGAATAGGAGGATTGAGGAGCTGAAGAGGCAGCACAGTAATGCTCTGGATGAACTTACATCTTTAGGTGTGAAATGCAGCACGCTTGAGTTGTCTGTGTCTGAGAAGGAGGAGGAGATCAAGAGGTATGGAGAGAAATGCTCTGAGTATGATGTGAGGCTCAAGGACTTGGTGTGCAAGGTTGACGAGGAGATTGAGGGTCTTCGTAAGTGTGATGAGGAGAGGAGGAGATATGTTGAGAGGCTCGAGGAGGGGATGAACGGAAGCCTTGCGGGCATAAGGAAGCTTGAGGAGAGATACAAGGCAAGGATCGAAGAGAGTGTGCAGTATGCTCTTGAGGGGGAGAGGAGGAAGCTCAAAGCCCTAGAAGAATTACATGGGCAGTTGACGAAGAAGTTTGATGAGCTGCAAGAAGAACACCAGAATCTCCTTGATGAGAAGATGAAGGACTCTCTGAGGATTGAGCAGCTTGATGGAGAGCTTTGTGCCCTCCGGGAGGTGGAGATGCATAGGCAGGATATGATTTCTATGTACGAATCTGAGATATCCACCTTGAAGCGATGCACAAAGTTCAAGGATGAAGTTCTGGGAACGCTAAGTGGGGAAAGAAGCCCTTCTGTTGTATATGTTTGTGACAAGGAGAAATACCAAGCGCTTGAACGCAAAAGAACTGCTGCAGAGAACGAGCTGGTAAGAACAAGAGATGAGAAGCAATCGCAGGTTCTTATGAATAAGAAGCTTCGGGATGAGCTGGAGAAGCTCCGGGCAGAAGTTGATGAAAGTAGGAGCAAGGCGCTGGAGATGAAGAAGAAGTTAGGATGCCAGGTATTAGCGGTGAATCGTCTGAGCAGAGAGCTCGAGGAGGAGAAGGAGATGGTGAGGTTTCTTAAGATTGTTGGTGGAGGGCGAAAGAAAAAGATGTGACTGAGGTGTGCAGGACATTACTAGTTCTGTTAATGTTCTGAAAATTTTATGCCCCTATCACATGGCCAAGAGGAAGAACCACACGAACCACAATCAGAACAGAAAGGATCATCGAAATGGAATCAAGAAGGCACGGATGCCGCAGTTTTCTGAGTTTCTGGGGCTGCATCCTGCAACCTTGATGAGGATTGAGGAGGCATCAAGTTTATGGAATGCATCTGTCTCAAGAAAATAAACGTCCTTTTTGAGTTATACTTTTTATGTAAGGCCTTGTTGATGGCCCCTGAATGGCTCTTATAGTCGATACATTTGAGGTTCCTTCAGTGCTTATATCTCAAAAGCTTTTCCGGTCTGCTGATGCCAGAGTTATAGAAGAAGTGTCATTAGGGACGATAGAGGAGGTTTTGGCGGGGGAGGGGATATACAGCATCCACAGGGAGTGCTTCTCATGTGAAGAAATTAGGTGGATGAAGTACTACTTTAATGAGGTCGTAGAAGTGTTTGCCAATGTCCAGTATGTCAATAAGAGTAAGAAGATTGTGAGGTACTACTCTATAGTTCGGGATTGCAATGGGGCTGTTATAGACCTGGCAGAGATCAAAGAAAGCGAGGATGAAGAGACGCATGACAAGACGGCGTTTCTTCCCTATATCAAGGCGCAAGAGGAGGAGATTGTTATTTTTCCGGATGATGAGGATTAACTGTGAGCTTGCGGCTGTTCTCTAATTATCGGTTCCGATCACAAAAAAAATTTTAGGCAGAGACCCTAAGAGAATGGCACTTGATTTAGCGTTTCCCACAAGAGAGAAAGTTGCATCGACCCACAAGAAGGATCGCCTGTACAGGGAAGGAAATGGGTTTTTCATGTATGTCAGGTGTGGAGGATGCAGGCACACAACATGCTGTTATTCGCACTCCCAGACAAATGTTTCGTGTGCTGGGTGTGGAGATATAATTCTGACATCCTCTGGAGGCCGTGCTATTGTGTCACCGAACTGTGAGTTCAAGAGGATCATAAGAAACATTGATTAAAGATTTTAGCTACACTGTTTTTGCCCTGCCTCTACAGGTCAAAGTTGAAAATTTTTCAAGCCCTGATGAACATTGGGCAAACGCACCTAGGTGGGCTGATATCAAATGCTCAGCAGGATGAAAAGGTAAGATATCACATTGTGGGGTCTAAGGTAAGGATGGCGTGCAACCTTGTTAGAAGCTTGTATGGCAAGTCCCAGCGAACAAAGCTCATAGTGAATGGATATGGGCAGGTTGTTCTCTCTTCACAGCCCGGTGTTATCTACGACAATGTCAAGATGAACCACCCTCTTGTGAAGCTACTGCAGGACTATGTCAAGAAGATGGATGTTGCTGGAGACGGGGCGACTTTTTTTGTGATTCTTGTGTCTGAACTGATCCAGGAGACCATGGATGTTGTTGGGAAAGGTATGAAGCCCACGTATCTCAGCCACATGCTTAGGGAGGTGCACAAGGAGGTTGAGGATCTTGCAAAGGAGCTTTTGATTGAACACAGTATCAGGTTTGATGACCGAGAAAGCATATCGAAGGTTCTCCGGGGGGTTTTGAAGGATGACGGACTGGAAAAGATAGTTAGCAAGGGGATATCGCTTGCCAGGAGCTTCAGCTCTGAAAGCATCAGGGTTTGCAAAGTTGGATGCGGGTCTATAGAAGACAGTTATGTTGTTCAGGGGATGGTGTTCAATAGGTCACCTGAGGGAGAGGTGAGGCACATGGTGAAGGGGAAGACGTCGATATACAACTGCCCGCTAGACATAGCAAGGACGGAGCTGAAGGGGACTGTTCTGATGAAGACTGCCTCTGAGCTGCTATCTTTCAGTAAGGATGAAAATGAAAGGACCAGGAAGGCCGTGGAGTTTATGAAAGGAGATGTTGTGATATGCAGTGGAAAAGTGGACAGGATATATCTGGATTTCCTGAACAAGAGCAAGAAGCTAGTCTTCCGAATTACTAGTAAGTACGACTTGAGAAGAATGCGAGAGCTAGTTGGGGGACATATTCTATCGAGCCTGGGGTCAGAAAGCGAGGGCAGCATGGGGTTTGTTGAGGAGGTTGTCACCTTTACAGAAGGCACTTGCGAGTACACGAAGTTTATATCTGAAAGTAAGAAAGTGTACACCCTAGTTCTGAAGAACTCTGTGCAGGCCGTGCTGGATGAGCAAGAGAGGATGGTTCAAAAGGCATTGACTGTCTTAAGTAAGAATACCAAGGATGATAAAATTGGCCTGGTCGAAGGAGCAGGAAAATTCGAGAAAAGGCTATCGAAGATGTTTTTCGAAAGGTCGGCGGTTTCAAGCGAGGGTAAGAATCTTGTGTACAAGTGCATTGGAAAGGTGCTCGGGGGATTTGCGTCTTCTGATGCAGAGATCTACGACGTATACAACTGCAAGGTGAAGGCGCTGAAGTACTCCATTGAGTTTATATCCACTCTGTTTGAGACCAGCGATTATCTCATAGGGAAGCCTGAGGCGATCAATATTGCGCCCAGAACTAACCAGCACTGGGATGAGGATCACTGAGTCCTCATAAAGCGCGGATTAATAGTTATAATTAAATCTTTTTTAATACAAAAGATAGCCGGAAAATGAGTAATGTTAGAATAAGAAGAACATTATTATGTTAATGAAATTGACAGGTGAATGATTGCTTTTATGGAGCATGGGACATGGAAAGGGCAATTTTGAATGCAGACGGGCATGCTTGGCTCTTATAGTGTGCTGAGATTGCGACGGCTATAATAGGAAGCTTCTCTGATTCCATTAAAAACTAGAGATATATAAAAAATATGGCCAAAAGGATGGGCTCAAGATTCGAATGCCGATTCGATCGAGACTTAACAAAGATGAGAAGAAAACTGTGAAGTTCATCGACTCGACAGAGGAGATAATAAAGTATCTTAACAAGAACGACTCGAATAAGAGATCAAGGCTCAAATTAAGCGGACACCAGATCGATGTCCTAGAGTCGAATTTCAGGATCGATAGCCATCCAAACAGCACCACCAAGAGCCTGCTGGCAAACACGCTCAGCATACCGTTTAAGAACATCCAGATATGGTTCCAGAACAGAAGAGCCAAGGAAAAGATTGCAAGGGACAACTGTAAAAGAAGGAACGGAAATGCAAGAGCTGAAGGCAAGGAGCATGAGCATGGCAAGGTGAACTATCAGGCGATGTGCCCCTTTGATTTTACTTCCCAGGAGAGGTACTTTCTTTGAACCGAAGACACATCTGCGTTATTGTAATTTAATATAGTGCTAATTCCGGACACTTGGATACATTTAATAACGAGGTAATAAAAAATTTGTGTCTTTCAAATTTAAGATATGAAAACATTTTGGATTTTGAAATCATTTTAAACCATCGGCAGACATGCCCTGCTTTTTGAGTCGCCCGCCTCTGGATGAAGGACGGGTGCTATATAAAGCAAAAGCAAGCCCGCATGTTTCTGATCGATGGAACATGCGTCTACATTTTGATGTAATTTTTATGCATGCCGTTAAAAGCCGTGTTTTGGCACAGACCCTTAAGATGCTAGTTTTGACGAACATAAGCAGGGAAATGAGATTTGAGGTTTCAAAAGTGAACGGAAGGGTTTTCCTCAGGGGAGACTTGGATGGGATTGAGTACAAAGGGTCTGAATGGAACTCGCCTTGCAGCTATTATATTGCCGAGTCTTCGGGAGGCGCAATTGACCTGAGAAAGGCCAAGAAGGCCAGAATAATAGTGTTCGAGACCGTTTATGAGACGGGGCTGTTGCATGAAAAGACGAGCATCAAGGAGCTGGCTTTTACCTTTGGAAGCAAAAGGCTTGTGGGGTATCATAAGAAAAGAGAGGCTGAGGGGTATTCAAAAAGATTCTTTGCGTCGAAATTCGGATACAGAGACCAGATACTTCCGCCAACGAATGGAGAGGCAAAGTGTCTGAAGGAGAGATTTGTACTAGAAAAGATGTTTCCAAAGGAGGTGCTGTCAAGCTTTTCAGAGATCAGGCTGGAGTCTGTGCTGTTGCATCCCGATCTGATGGAACTGAGGCAGAGCATGAGCTATAAGATCCACTTTTTACTTGCGGATTGCATAATCAAGCTTATGGAGAAGAAATACATCACCGACGACTGTCTGAATGACTCTGAATACTCTAGTTTCTTCGTGATGATAAAGGATGAGATAGAGAACAGGATGCTGACGCCATTGTGTAGAGATAGACTTGCTATTCTCTGCTACATACTATTCCTGCAGATAGAAGGGTTCTCCATCAAGTATGAGATTCTGCCGGACTTCAAGTTTTCGAAAGAAAAGGTTATTGCGATGTTAAAGCTGATAGGATGCCTTTACAGCTCGCAAACCGACACCTTCAAGATGAAAAGCAATCCGGCACCCTCCTACGACACTTCGAACTAGTCTTTGGCTCTACATGTTGAAATGCTACTCCAGTTGGTATCCCTGAGATGAAGAGTACAGATTTTGAGATGAGGCTTGTAGAGAGGTACGGGACCGGGGTGATACCAAAAGAGGATATTGAGGGCATACTGAGCGAGGCTGTTGAGAGCAATGTTATAGAGAGGGACGAGATAGGGAGATGGGAGAAGGACGAGGAATATACTGTTCCAAGGTTGCTTTGGCTGATGCGGAAGTGGAGGACGGACTTTCTCAAGGACTCGTTTAGCATAAATGACATTTCCTGTAAAGATGAGGAGTGCTGTGACGGCGGATGTACGGACGAGAGTGAGCTCAAGAAGTTTGAGTACAACGGGGAGTCCGACGCCAATGGCTCCTTCATGACGACTGATGAGGCATTCCTGTCTTCTCTTCGAGACAAGACAAGGATGATCACATCAAGAAGGAGCAACAATGGAAAGAGGATTGTGAGAAATGTTTTGAGGGCATGGGAGGAGTATGAGAGGCTTCCAACAAAAAGGAGAAGCCGAAGGTGGTATTTTCTTTGCTTCCTGGCCATTCCCATATATTTCCTGTATGCCCAAAAGCCATTTTGATTCTTATTAAAGCCCTGTTTTTTATACTCAGCCCATGTACAATGTTATCATACCAACATACAATGAAAGAGAGAACATCAAGGTTCTGCTACAAATGGTTTCCGATGTTATGAGCAATGAGGGAGAGCCGTTCAAGATAGTTGTTGTGGACGACAGCAGCCCTGATGGGACCTATGGAGTTGTGGAATCGATGGGGTTACCCAATGTGTGCCTCTTATCTAGAAAGAAGAAGCTTGGGCTTGGAAGTGCATACAGGACAGCTCTCAAGCACTGCGAGTATCCGTTCACCATTGTAATGGATGCAGATTTATCCCACGACCCTATGTACATCAGAACTATGATTGAGATTCAAAAGCAAGGGGCTGAGATTGTTGTAGGAAGCAGGTATTCTGAGAAAGGAGGTGTTTATGGGTGGTCTATGAAGAGAAAGATCATAAGCCTTGGGGCAAATAACCTTGCCAGGACGTTCCTCAACTTAAATGTGTCAGATGTCACAGGAAGCTTTCGATTATACAAAACGGAGGCATTCAGAGCATTGGTTGAAAAGTCTGTGTCTACAGGGTATTCCTTTCAGATGGAGCTGATGTGCTTGGCAAAGAGACACGGGCTAAAGGTGTCTGAGTGTCCAATTGTTTTTCACGAGAGGAAAAGGGGGGAGTCGAAGCTATCTCTGATGGAGATTGTGATGTACTTAAGGACGATAGCCTTACTGTTTTTTAGCGTTTAATTAAATCTGTGTATCAGAGTCTTTAGTGTAAGTCTTAGATTCTCGGATCCCTTGGATGAGGATATTGAATGTTGCTGAGAAGCCTTCTGTTGCAAGATCGATATCCTCGATTTTGTCGAAAGAGATAAGCGTCCGAAGAGGGCTTCACCAGTACTGCCCGAACATTCAGTTTGACTATGGTGACCAGATGATCTTTACAAGTGTTCTGGGACATCTGCTCTCAAGCGACTTTGAGAGGAAGAGCAGGTGGGACGAGATTGATCCTGAAATGCTATTTACGGAAAGAATAGTCAAGTTTGTGCATCCAGACTTTGCAAAGATCAAGGAGAACATTGAGAGAGAGGCCTTGAGGAGCGATATGGTGGTTATCTGGACTGACTGTGACAGGGAAGGAGAGAACATTGGAAGACAGATAAGAGACATTGTTCTCAAGGTGAAGAAGATTGATGTGAAGCGTGCAAGGTTTTCTGGGATCACGCTCAAGGACATAGAGGGGGCGCTGAAAAACCTAGGGGAAATAAATGAGGCTGAGGCTGATGCGGTTGATGTGCGTATGGAGCTAGACCTTAGAATAGGATCTGCATTTACAAGGCTGCAGACTCTGTCGCTGGGACTATCTGGAGAAGAGAAAAAGATAGTGAGCTTTGGGCCGTGCCAGGTACCTACACTAGGATTTGTGGTGGAGAGAGCCAAGGAAAGAGAAAGGTTTGTTCCCGAGATGTTTTGGACACTGAAGTTTAAGGCCAAGAACAAGAAGCTTGAGGATGAGTTTACGTGGAGAAGAGGATCTGTCTTTGACAAGAACTGCGTCATATGTTTTCACAGAGAACTTGAAGGAGAAAGTGCCAGGATAGTGTTGAAAGAGATAAAAGAAAGAACCAAGTACAGGCCTCTGCCACTCAGAACTGTTGAGCTGCAGAAGAAGTGCTCGTCATACTTTAAGCTGAGCGGGCATAAGGTCATGGAGATTGCTGAGGGGCTCTACAATAGGGGATACATAAGCTACCCTAGAACAGAAACAGATGTGTTTGACAAGAAGTTTGACTTTAAATACATATTAAATAAGCTAAGCAGGGACTCAAAGGTCGGGGAGTATGCCGAAAGGCTGGCGAGGGGGTTTAATTATCCCAGAAATGGAAAGAACAACGACATGGCGCATCTTCCAATATACCCGCTAAAGGAAGGGACTGGGCTTTCCGGGGGAGACAGGGACATCTATGATTTTATATGCAGAAGATTTCTTGGGTGCATATCAAAGGATGCCAAAGGCCTTGAGACGCGGTATGAGCTGAAGATAGGGATGGAGGTGTTTGACCTGAATGGAATAAGGGTGGTTGAAAGGAATTACCTTGAGGTGTATTACTATGACAAATGGGATAACAGGGAGGTTAGCGACTTTGCAATGGAGGAGCTAGTTCCCGGGGATCTTTATATTTCTGAGGGGGAGACGACTGCGCCGAAGTATCTTAGCGAGGCTGAGCTTATAAGTCTTATGGACAAAAACGGAATAGGAACGGATGCAACAATACATGAGCATATCCAAAAGATCCAGGAGAGGGGGTATGCCACCAAGGTTGGAGAGGAGATAAGGCCTTTGGGGCTTGGAACAGCTCTTATTGATGGATATGAAAGGTTTGGACTGAATGTTAGCAAACCTGAGCTTCGGAAGAGTCTGGAGATCAATCTGAAAAGAATATGCCATGGAGAGATAGATGGAAAACGGGTTGTGTATGAAGGGATTCTAGCCTATAGAGATATATACACTCTCCTCAAAAGAAACATAAAGGAGTTTGTTGGGATTCTCAGGAAGGGTATTGGGGAGGATGTAGGCCGATTGAATCCATTGGGAGGTAGAAAGTCAAGGAAGGATACGTCAAGGACCAGAGGTGTGGAGGAGAGTAGAAGCAGTGGGACGAAGAGTAACGGCAACAAAGACGGAGGCATAAGAAAGATGGAGTGTGACTGCAAGGTAGAGGCTAAGGTTCTAAAAGTGAAGAAGGGGGATAATGTTGGGAGGGAGTTCTACTGCTGCGGCAAGATACCAAAGAGCTGCTATTTCTTCCAATGGTGTGAATGTGAGAAAGCTGGAGAAGACAAGGAGATAAAGTGCTTTTGTGGGTTTGAACCCCAGCTGCTTGTTGCAAATACGGAAAGTAATAGAGGAAGGAAGTTTTATAAGTGCAAGAAGGCGTACAAGCCTTGCAAGTTCTTTCAGTGGGAGGGCTGAAGGTTTCTCCTTTAACGAAGCTAGCTGTCCCCTTTTAAGGTTCGATATAGAGCAGGCTCTCCTTTTAAAGTATAAAAGTTTACTGAAGGGGAATATGAATGTCTGAAACAAGTATTCTGTCTGAAGCTCTTCCACAAGTAAGACCGCAGAGGGAGACTGAGGCCAAGGGGTCTTCTCCAAAGGAAGAAGTCCTTCCCAAGGACATGCCTGTTGTGAATGTTAAGGACATTATGATGTATGCAGAGAATATGGATAAGCTGGAGAGCAAGAAGCTGATTCCATATGTTGTTTATTTGGACGAACAGTTCAAGGAGATTGTAAAGAAGAGAAGGCAGGATGCCAAGGTTGTTCTTATACTTTATATAGTTGTCATGTCCATATCTGTTATTGGGCTGGTTGTGTGTGGGATCAAACTCTTTGGGTATTTGCTGGGGAAGGAATGAGCTCTGGGCCTCGAGATAAGTGGCCTAAATATGGCATTAAATGGATTATGTTGAATTGTTTATTGTGGTGGGATAGCCCTTTTGATGTATATTGTAGGAGACACCACGACGGGTGTTATTGACATAGGAAGCGAGACGGTTAAGATCGGATATTCTGATGGGCTCTTGCCGATGGTGTTTGGCCCTAGTGTGACGTGGAGAAACGAGTATGTGCCACCTGTGGCAAGGTCTGTTATCAGTGATGTCGGGTCCTATCTCAGGATTTTGAGTGATAATATGCCTCGGGATGTACAATCTCTAGTGATTTCCGAGAACACGATGGAGGATGGGGGAGTAAAGAAGGAGGTTCTAGGATATCTTATGGAGAGGCGGATGTGCGAGTCTGTTCTATTTGTCAGGAGTGGGATTCTGGATGCATTTTCGTATGGAAAGACGACTGGGGTGGTTGTCAGCCTTGGAGGAGGATCAAGCCAGGTCTGCAGTGTTGTTGATGGGCTCATCACATGTAGAAGGCAGATAGACGTTGGAGGGATGGACTTAACGCTAGAGTTCAGGAAGGTACTGGAGAGTTCTGGTGTTGATATAGAGAAGTTCGTCGACGTAAAGAAAGATGAGCCTTTGCATGAAAGGAGAATGGAGTTTGAGAAGAATGAATTTTCCAGACATGGAAAGGAAAGTGCTTTGAGCCTGAAGAGTGAGGAGACAAGTGAGAAGTATGAATTACCTGATGGAAGAGTCATTGAAACGGAGGAGTATCGCAAGGCAGTACCAGGCATGCTAGGAGGGATTATAAAGTTGATAGTCGAGGTTATTGAGTCGAATGGGATGGAGGCACGGTCTACTTTGAGTGGAAATATATTAGTTGGGGGAGGATGCGGAGGAATTTGCGGGATTGAAAGCTTTATCTGTGAGGAGATTGGCAGGGAGAGAAGCAGATGGAAGGTGAAGGTGTCTGTTGAAAGAAGCCGATTTAGCACGTTCCAGGGAGGATGTGTGATTGGATCTCTGGGAAGTGCAAGAAGCTTTCATATTGGAGTTAGAGACTACGAGGAGTATGGAGAAAGTATTTTGGATAGAAAGAAATGCGAATGGATTGTAGAAGCCTTGTGATTTATTGGAATAAAGTCCAAGCGTGGAGGTTAAGTTTTTTGCAGTGTATTTTTGCACTTTGAAAACTATAAAAAAAATTTGTATGGTCCCCCCTACAATGGCTACAAAGATTGAGGATGATACTAAACCGCGTCTGAACGTCTGCTTCATAGGGCACGTTGACTCTGGAAAGAGCACCACGGTGGGAATGCTTTCATACCAGCTGGGGGCAGTTGACAAGAGGGAGATGGAGAAGTATGAGAAGGAGGCTGCCTTGAACAACAAGGACACATTCTATCTTGCATACTTAACTGACAAGACCGATGCCGAGAGGAAGAGAGGAATTACAATTACAACCACGCTTGTAAATCTTCCTACGGAGAAGTTCAACATCAACATTCTTGACTGCCCTGGGCACAAGGACTTTGTGAAGAACATGGTAACTGGAGCATCACAGGCTGATGTTGCAGTTGTGATTGTCCCTGCATCTGGATTTGAATCATGTATTGGTGTTGGAGGGATGCTGAAGACACACATCATGATTTCTGGAATTCTTGGATGTGAGAAGCTGATTATCTGTGTCAACAAGATGGACGAGATTCCTGAGGACAAGAGAGAAGAGAAGTTCAAGGAAGTGTCTGCTGAGATGCTTAGAATTGTGAAGAGGAGTCACAAGGACAAGAACCCCATTGTTATTCCTATATCTGCATTCAAGGGAATCAATCTTACCAAGAAGGGAGAGAGCTTCAAATGGTTTGGAGGATGGAAGGAGAAGGAAGGCGCACCGCTTATACACACACTTGAGGAAGCACTTGACTACCAGAATGTTCCTGAGAGGCACAACGACAAGCCTCTGAGAATGCCGATCACTAAGGTCTGCTCGATTGCAGGAGTTGGTAAGATCTTTACTGGGCGTGTGGAGTATGGTACCATCACACCAAACCTCAAGATCTCCATTCAGCCTGCAGGTGTTGTTGGGGAGACCAGGTCTGTTGAAATCCACAACAAGCCAAGGTCTATGATTCCATGTGGAGAGAACTGTGGAGTTGCGCTTAAGGGAGGAGTTACTGGAGACCTTGAAAAGGTTGATGCAGGGCATGTTATCTCTGCCAATGATGAGAACAAGGCCATAGCATACCCTGGAGCAAAGATCAGAACTATTGTCGTTGGTAGGCCAAAGGGATTGTCGCCGGGATATACTCCACAGATTAACTTTGGGAACTGCCACTCTCCAGGAAGAATTGCCAAGATTCTTTCCAAGGTGGTTGGAAAGGAGGTTCATGAATCTCCCGAAAACGTTGCAAATGGAGAGACATTCGTTGGTATTGTTGTTTTCCAGAAGCCATTGGTTGTTGACAGAATGGAGAGATTCCAGAACCTGGCAAAGTTTGCTCTTATGGACAGCAATGGTGTTGTGGGTATCGGAAACGTTATGGAGCCTCTCACCCGTGAACAACTTCTCAAGGACTATGAGATTGATATAGCTGAGGACCCCAAGGCAGCTAAGAAAGCAGCATCCAAGAAGAAGGCATGAGCAATCTTCTTTTCTGAAAAAGAAGTATCTCGATTAAACTTCTTTTAATTAATTCCTTATGTTCTTCTCAAGACCTTACAAAGAAAATGCCTTAGCTCCTTCGAAGTTTTGCTGAAGAAGGCTTCCATTTCTACTTTTTTGTTACTTTTCTTCAGAAACAGCAGGTCGTCCGTTAGGTCCTTGAACTTTGCGAGCCTGTCGATCATTTTCAAGTCATATACATTTAGCTCTGAAAACCCGCCTTCATGGCAGTTCCTCCGAAGAACATCTTCCATGCATACGCCAATCCTCTCGATGGTGCTAACCTTTATATCTGGGCTCGCCTTACTTCCATACTTGTAGACACAGAAGATATGGATACCAAATGGATCGAAATCAAAGAGTCCTGAAATAGCCGTCCTGTGCTCTAGCATTTTCAGTAGCAGCATTGTGTTTCTGCAGGGATATCCTCTTCCACACACAAGCAGCATCCCCTCAAGGCGCTTTTCCCTCCTAATCTCTGAGGCTATTCTTTGCAATATTGTATCCTTCTCAACAACCAAAACTCTCTTGTAATTACAAAGCACTTCCTTTACACCTGTCATGTCCGGAATGAGTTGCGGGATGCTGTCCCCTGAAGATATCTCGATTGTACTGAAGCTGCCGCATTTAATGAAGGTTAGATTTCCAATAAAGGTCCCCTTGAGCGTATTCTTCACCCTAAGCTCATGCCTTGAGACCTCAAGCTCCAAAACAATACTGGATATCATCCTCTTGACAGCAGATTGTGTTTTGAACACACCCACATCCATATAAAAGATCTCCCTCTCATTTCTATCAATCCCAGACTCCTGCATTTCAATGATTATTTCATGGAGCCTGATCCTCATTGCAAGCGTTCTTGACTTGAGTTCTATCAGAAGCCTCAGTGTGCTGCTTCTCAACGACCTGCATATTGTATTAGAGGCGGCTGTCATTGAGGCATAAATCTGGAATAACGAATCCCCGTGTCTGCATGATATACACTACAGAGGTGTACGAAAGAGTTAAGAAGGTTCTTGGAGACCTGTGCATGGCACAAAGTGGGGATGGCGGAGTGACATACCGGGTGGTAAAATACAGAGCCAGGGCTCCAGTGTTCCTGGTAGAAGGAAACGGAGGAGAGATGTATTTGATGGAAGACGGTGTCTTTGAACTTGAATCCAAAGGGTTTGATATTGGAGTTCCAAGGGAGAAGGAAGTTGTTGTTGTGTTTTTTAGGTTCAGCACCAAAAGGACTGCTCGAAACGCAGCATCCGTAGAGATGTATGAGGGAGGGCAGTTCATGGAAGTGGATGTAGGATCTGTGGTATGTGATGGAAGAGGATTGGGAACCTTGATTATGTCCCGGATTCCGCAAAATTTGTATGTACTATCCAATGTATTGAGAAGATTCATCCGGATCAATGGCGGAGAGGATACGGATGGGATATTCGAAAAACTGCTTGTAGATGCACTCATCTCGAATAAGATTTTATGAGTTTTTACACTGTGGTTTATTATGTGTCATTGGTTTCCAGGGAGAGGCTTGCATTTCCAGAGCCTATTATTTGTTTAGTCCGGCAGGCAGCTGAGTTCCACAAGAGATCAATGATCTGATGCACAAATAATAAATAATGAGGCACAAATCTTCTGAGGAAAATAATGCTTCTATTTCTTATGTTCATTGGAGTGGGGATCTGCAAGGAAAACGCCGTGATCCTTATCCTTTGCAGGAATAGCGACAAAAACGGAATAACGGAAACGATAAAGAATTTTGAGGAGATGTTCAACAAAAACTTTGGATATCCCTATGTTTTCCTGAACGATGAGGAGTTTACCGAAGACTTCAAGAAATCGATAAAGGATGTTACGTCAAACAGTGTCGAGTTTGGAAAACTTGATCCCGAGGAGTGGGAAGTTCCACCATGGATAGACATGGAGAAGGCAAACCAAGGGATGAAGAGCCTAGAGGACAGAAATGTTATTTATGGAGGATCTCTGTCATACAGAAAGATGTGTAGGTTCTTCTCAGGGTTCTTTTATAGGAACAAATTAGTCCAAAAGTACGACTACTATTGGAGGATAGAGCCTGACGTGAAGTTTCTGTGCCAGATAGAGTATGACCCATTTACGTACCTAAGAGAAAATAACAAGCAGTATGGATTTGTGATATCTCTAGCTGAGTTCATGGAGACGATTCCTAGCCTTTTTGGAGAGGTGATAAAGTTTGCAACGAAGAATCTGAACTTAATAAAGAAGGTCAACAGCAACAGATTCATACTGAACAATGATAGATCGTATAATGGATGCCACTTCTGGTCGAATTTCGAGATAGCAAGCTTTAGTTTTTTCAGGAGCGAGACATATCAAAAGTACTTTGACTGGCTGGACAAGGCCGGAGGCTTCTTCTATGAGAGATGGGGAGATGCACCTGTGCATAGCATTGCAGCGTCTCTTTTTCTGGACAAGGATCAGATTCATTTTTTCAGTGACATAGGATATGAGCATCCCCCCTTCCGTCATTGCCCGAGAGAAGCATCGATGAAATCGAAGTGCAAGTGCAGCGTCAAAGACTCAATGGACATCTCTTCGAACACATGCCTGGGAATGTACATAAAATCTCTTTTGTGATGAGGGTGTCTATAGGTATATTCGATAATAATAAAACTAGCAGTAAGATATTTTTGGTTTATTTTTGTCCCGGCAGGAAGATGGATTGTGAAAAAGAAGCCTTGAAAGAAAGAAAGAGGATGCTGAAAGAAGAGAAGAAAAAGCAGAAGCTCGAGAAGTTTTTGGCAAAGAAGACACAAGAGGTCAGTATTTCCAAGCCCAAGAGGGAATACAAGGGAGATGGGTATGATCCGCTGGAGGTCGAGAGTAAGTGGTATAGGTATTGGGAGGAGAAGGGGCTTTTCAAGCCTGTCGAGGGCGGCCCAAAGTACATTATTCCGATTCCTCCACCAAACGTGACAGGGAACCTCCATATAGGGCATGCCATGATGGTTTCTATCCAGGATACCTTGTGCAGATATAAGAGGATGTGTGGGCACGAGGTTCTGTACATTCCCGGGACAGACCATGCAGGAATAGCAACGCAGAATGTTGTCTCCAAGCAGATGGAGAAGGAGGGGACCCGTGTTGATAGAGAGACGTTTTTGAGGAAGGCCTGGGAATGGAAGGAAAGACATGGGTCGAGAATATATGAGCAGTTTAAGAGGCTGGGAACAAGTGTGGACTTTAGTAGGGAAAGGTTTACATTGGATCCTGGAATGAGTGAGGCTGTTGTTGATGCGTTTGTAAGCCTATACGAGAAAGGCCTAATATACAGGGAGCTGAAGATTGTGAACTGGTGTGGCAAACTATCGACGACTATAAGTGACCTAGAGGTGAACCATGAAGAAATACCACCCAACACATATCTACAGGTAGATGGGGGAAAGTATGAGTTTGGGGTGATTTATCACTTTATGTATCCAATAACAACTGACAAGAAATTTTCTGGGGACCACTTATCCTTGCCCACGATTGAGGTTGCGACAACAAGACCGGAAACCATTCTTGGAGATACGGCGATATGTGTGAATGCAAGGGACAGGAGATTTAATCCCGAGGGAATAAAGAAAATCTTTGGCGATGCTGTGTGTGGCAATGATGTTTACGGTGTGAATCCGTTAACTAAAGAAGTGATTCCCATTGTCTTCGATGACTATGCGGATATGAGCTTTGGAACTGGTGTGGTGAAGATAACGCCTGCACACGATGCAAACGACTTTGACGTGTCCAAAAGGCATGGGATTCCTTGCAAGATTGTATTTGATGAGCAGAACAAGGTGACTATTGAGGGTGAGTTTAAAGGGATGAAGAGGTTTGAAGCAAGAAAGGCAGTTGTTTCAAGGCTTAAAGACATTGGGCTGTTTGTCGAAAAGAAAGGATACTCGCAGGTGATTCCAAGGTGCTCGAGGTCTAATGATATCATAGAGCCTGTTATCAAAAGCCAGTGGTGGCTAGACTGCAAGGAGATGGCCAAAAGAGCTATTGAAGCTGTTGAAGATGGAAGGATTAAGATATTGCCGGAAGGAGCGGAAAGGCAATGGTACAGGTGGCTCGAAAACATCAGGGATTGGTGTCTGTCTAGGCAGTTGTGGTGGGGGCATCGAATACCTGCCTATAGAACACCGAGCGGGAAGTGGTATGTCGGAAAGACTAAGGCGGATGCATTTTCGAAGATGAAGAACGAATGCTTGGAGTCTGCATGCAATTTTGAGGAGTTCTGTCAGGATGAGGATGTCTTGGACACTTGGTTTTCGTCTGGACTGTGGCCGTTTGCCACTTTAGGGTGGCCCAAGAGAACAGATGACTTCTTGAGGTATTACCCCAGTACTCTACTAGAAACAGGAAGCGACATTCTTTTCTTCTGGGTTGCAAGGATGGTGATGCTGGGTCTCGAATTGACAGGGAAGGTACCTTTTAGCCAAGTTTTTCTTCACGGAATAGTAAGGGATGCACATGGAAGAAAGATGAGCAAAAGCCTTGGGAATGTTATTGATCCTATTTTTGTGATTGATGGATGTTCACTTGAAAAGCTCATTTCAACGATGAGGAGCGGGAATCTCGATGAGAAGGAGATGAAAAGGGCTGAGTCTGTTCTGAAGCAAGACTTCCCAAATGGAATACCCAGATGCGGAGCAGACGCGCTTAGGTTCACCTTACTTTCCTATACCTCTGGAATGAAAGACATTAATCTTGATGTGCTCAGGGTAGAGGGATACCGAAGGTTCTGTAATAAGATATGGAATGCTCACAAATTTGTGAGGATGATGATGGACGAAGTAGTGGATGGAAGTAACCAGGAGACTACCGATAAGAAAAAGTACGAGAAATATATTCTCTCGCCCAACGATCTTCTAGCACCTTCTGGGCAGGGGCCTATTGAATGGATTCTCAAGAAAAGAAATGAGACTGTTGAAACAATACAAAGAATGCTTGACTCCTTCAATTTCATGGCGGCGACACAGGCAATTCATCAATTCTTCATCTACGACCTATGCGACGTCTTCATTGAGGTTGTTAAGAAGAACAAAAACAAAAGATACATTAGTACTCTGCTAAGCGTGTTTGTAGACTCGATGAAAATGCTTCATCCATTTATGCCGTTCATCACGGAGGAAGTGTTTTCGAACTATTTTGATGGTTCTATTTCGGTTTCTTCGTATCCTAGGGTGGATGGGTCTGAACACGAAAATAAGTTTTCTACAGCTCTCCAGATAGTAAGGCATGTAAGAGCAAAGGCAGAATCCAATGGATGGAGCAAGGTTTCAGTGAAGATCTCACTGGGAGAGGATGTCTGTCCTGCAGACGTGGTGTTTATACGTCTATTGTGCAGAAAGATCATCGAGTTTGAGACGACGGACAGCATCCGAGACGACGAATACGAGATGGTAGGAGACTCAAAGATATCTGTGAGACAGATGGAGCAGACGGGAACAGTAGATGCTGATTAAAGTATTTAATTTAACTTCTTGGCTGAATGGGTTGAAACTAGAAAGTCCCGTCCCTTTCGATAATACTCTTGTACATCGCGTGGGCAGTTAAGAATCCACCTGTCCAAGGACACGCGCATCTCGCCAAAGACACTCCTCATCGATGGATTATTAAAGTACTGCTGCCTCACCATAGCAATAAACGTTGTGAAGGTAACGAGGCTTGACTTCCTAAGAAATATCATTAGAAAGGAAAGGGGGACAGCAAGTGCCTCTGTGAATAGGGCCAATCTTCCAAGGGAAATATGGTATGCGGATAGAGAAACACATACTGGATATATGCCTGTTCTTTCGAAAATCTTTTTGTTAGACAACACAAAAGAGCTAAGATGATATATCGACAAGAGATAAAATGGGAGAAGAAGAATCTCGTGGGGAAATGTGAGGAACACCATGATGCAGTAGATGTTTGGCTGGGACAAGATCTCTCCTATAGACGAAAAGTGTGGGAGCAGGGAGATTGAGTATGACGATATCAAGCACAAAATGTTGACAAAGTTTGGCAGCGGATATATCGGGATCCTGATCAGGTGAAGTATGATATATAGTGTGTAATTTGCCCCAAACAGCATGTTTAACATCATCCATGTTTTTTTAGTAGAGTTTAGGCGTTGCATTTCTCTTAGAAGGGCTATGGGATCGAATAGTATTTAGACGGAGGAACTTGAAGTGTTTCATGTGGTATGATAAACAATGTAGGGTTACAGGGTGATAGTTAAAACACCATGAATACATAATCCTACCTGTGACGAGGAGGCCAAGAAATGGTAACAGTCAGAGAGGCTCTGAACCAGGCCATAGACGAAGAGATGGAAAGGGATGAGAGAGTGTTTGTTCTTGGAGAGGAGGTAGGGGCGTCTGGGGGGAACCATGATGTTACTAAGGGACTGCACAGGAAGTATGGAAGGTGGAGGGTCCTAGATACACCCATTAGCGAAATGGGGTTTACAGGTCTTGCTGTTGGAGCCTCTTACCTTGGTCTAAGACCGATAGTTGAATTTATGACTTGGAACTTCGCACTACAGTCGATTGATCACATAATCAACTCATGTGCAAAGACTTTGTACATGTCTGGAGGAAAGGTCAGCTGTCCCATTGTGTTCAGAGGACCCAACGGATTCAATCCTGGATATGCAGCACAGCACACACAGGACTTCTGCAGCTACTATGGTGCAGTTCCTGGGCTTAAGGTTGTTGCCCCCTATACAGCTAGAGACCATAAAGGGTTGCTAAAGTCTGCAATAAGAGACGAGAGCCCCGTTGTGTTTCTAGAAAATGAAACACTTTACAGTGACGCCTACGACGACATAGAGAAGGAATACATTCAGCCTTTGGACAAAGCTGTTGTTGAAGTTGAAGGCACCGACATCACTCTCATCG
This sequence comes from Encephalitozoon hellem ATCC 50504, assembly GCF_000277815.2. Taxonomy (NCBI): domain Eukaryota; kingdom Fungi; phylum Microsporidia; family Unikaryonidae; genus Encephalitozoon; species Encephalitozoon hellem. Next base: position 135,452 of record NC_018471.1, read on the forward strand.
GAGTTTCTCTTTCTGTGAGAATATGCATGGAGGCTGCGAAAGTACTGAATGACATGGGAATTTCTTGCGAGGTAATTAACCTGGTATCGATCAGGCCCATAGACAAAAAGGCATTGATAGACTCTGCTAAGAAGACAAAATGCATATTTGTGGTTGACTTTTCCTGGCCATCATTTAGTGTTGCCTCGGAAGTTTCTGCGATAATACACGAGCAATGTTTTGGGGACTTGCTAGCGCCTGTCCAAAGAATAAATGGAAAAGATGTCCCAACGCCTTACTCTGAAGAAATAGAAAGAATGGCGTTTCCAACACACCTGGATGTTGTTGACTCTGTTATGGCCATTTACAAAAGCTACAAGAAGTGATAAACTAACCTTTAATTTTCTCTAAAGAAGCTCTTCGAACTCAACAAGTCCGCTGCCTCCATCGTTAGCAGCAAATGTATCGTCATTTATTTCTCCGTCTTCTTTCAATATCTTTATTTCCTTTGGCATATACTTCCTGTCGATATCGGCTCTTTTCTCGTCGCCATCTCTGACCCGCAGAAGAACTATATCACCCGGCATCATTCTAACTCGCCTGTAGTCTCTCCCACGAACCTTTGCTGTTCTGTAAACCCCATCCGAACAACTCACCTTAAACTGCCCTTGCCCCAGAGGACATATTATTTGTCCATATACAGTTCCCTCCTCCTCTGCAAACACTAGGGCTCTGTCGTTAGTAAATCTTCCTTTCCTTCCTTTCATCCACCCCTGAGCCCCGAACAATTTTATTACAAGCAACATCTAGAAAGTCTGTAAGGCCTGGAGATTTAAGAGGCAGAGGTTTTAATTATACCAACAGATGCCATGTATTCAATCAATTTTTCACTCGCAATCCTCCGATGGCTTATACGATTCTTCTCGTCAATGGGCATACTTTTGAGGGAGACTCCAAACCCGTCCGGGACAAAGTTATTATCGAGCTCCGTGGAGTTTTCCTCGTTTGACTCTACCATTGTACCTTTGAGCTCTCCTGAAAATGTCTTCCTGGTAATTTGCCCGTCTCTGTAGTGGGCAATCCCTAGAGTACAAAATACTGTCGCACTATAATCCTCTACTTTCCTCAGAATCTCTAGTATCTTCCGAGAGCCTATCGTGAGGAAGTCTTTGAGATAGACACCGGGGAACCCGCATAATCCGTTCAAATAAACACCTGTATCGTCAACGATCACCGCATCCTCTTCGCCTATAAGCGGAATTACTTGGTTAAGCTTGTTATGCACTATCTTCTCCTGGGACGCCTGGATTTCGACCATAGAAACATTCATGTGGGATACATCCACGTTGAGGAGCTTCCTGATTTCCTTCAGTTTCTTCAGATTAGTTGTTGCAAAGTATATTTTCCCCATGTTGGAAAGGGTTCATGAAATCCTTTTATGCCGTCTTCGCCTTGGAAATGCCGCAGGAAATTTCTTCGGGAAAGACAATAATCCTAGATCTGAATAATTGAGAGTGGCATAGAAAAGCCCATTAAATCTGCGGGATCATTCCTTTTATGGTAATTGAGGCCATCTTTAAAATCGAAAAAAGATTAACCCTAAATGAAAAGTGGTTTAAGCGTTACATCGGCAATAGTAACCATGGTAACATCGATGATGGGAACAGGGATTAACTATATGCCATATGCATTTAAAAGTGTTGGATACATCAGGGGGATTCTTCTGATAAATAGCGTTGGTATACTGACATTTTTTTCTCTATATGCAATTTCGATTGCAGCAAATAGGTCTAAGGATCCAAATCCAACTTATTCGTCACTGTCAACACGTATCTCAAAATACCTCAAGGTTTTGGTTGATATGTCTATATTTAGTTCATGCTTTGGCGTGAACATTGTCTTCTACAGATATCTTACAGAGCTCATTATGATGATGCTTCCGGTGGACACGTATGTCGAGCATGAGGTTGGGAGAAAGATAATCATTGGTGTTCTTGCCATTCCTTTTCTTCTTTTGTCTCTAAAAAAGGATTTGTCTAGCCTTAAAGTGACATCCTATATAACTGTTGCCTCAGTGACATATCTTGCAGTTCTGATGGGCGGATACTGCTTATTTATCGGGGGAAAGTGTGCAGAGGAGCCTATCCAGAGATTTGGGTCTAATTTCTCAAAAGGCATCTCCTGCTTTATGCTTGCATTGTCGTGCCAGGCCAACATGGTTAAGACATATACGGAGTTGGAGCACAAGTCGCCTGGGAGCATCATCAAGGTTGCAATGGGAGCTTCATTTTTTGGAACTCTTATCTATGGAAGTGTTGGGCTCTGTGGATATATTGTATTTGGGCACTCCATAAGAAGCTCGATAATTGATATATTGGTAGATCCCAAGTCCAACATCAATGCATACCTTATGAACAACACTATTGATAAGTATGCTTTGTCTTCAAGGATAGCTTGTGTTGGGGCAATGCTTGTCCTATTTGGGGCGTTTCCCGTGCAGATGAATCCATTGGTTGGAATACCTCTTAGTTACTTTGTAAGAGAGGGGCGTGATGCGAGTGCAACAAGAAAAAAGGTAGTGTTCATACTGATGCTCATGTTCCTGTCTCTTGGGATGATTGAAAAGCTCAACATTGATACTATATTGCAAATGGTGGGTGCCACCGCCGTCAATTTGGTATCTTTCACCTATCCTTCCATCTACTATTTATATTTCGGAAAGAGGATGGACCTTATGTCCGTTCTGTCTGTGGCTGTGTGTATTGGTAGTATACTATCGATGGTTTATATGTCATATAACATAATATGTTCACAATGATTTATAACAACTAGTGAGTCTCTAGAAAGTGTTTCGGTAAGACCTCATAGCTTTTTAGAAGAATTGAGGAATTTAATTAAAATTCTGTTGAGCTAAAAAGACCCGAGTCACTCCAGCTTCTTCAGTAGCTCAAAGACCTTCTCTTGCACGTCCTTGTTACGGAAAAGAGATGTTCTATGGCATATATCGCTCATATCGATACATATCCACTTGTTAATGAATGCTGTGGGGTCCTTCCCAAATTCGTCCAGTATGCTTTCCCTCTCCTCGCATCTCTTCAACAGCTGTTTGAGAGATTCTACTTTTCTATCAAGAGCATGGACTCTTTTACTATACAAGGCAGGGCATTGATACAAATCGTCCCATTCAAACGGAATGTCGAAGATCTCTGTATAGCCATCGATAGGGGGAACGTCCACCACTAGATAGTCTAATGGCCACAGGTGCGGTACTATGAGGTTGGGAATCTCGGGGAATGTAAACCTCTCCACTCCAAGGATGTCCTTCAACTGAGGGTCACATTCAACTACATCTGAATCGATAGACATTAGTCCATTCCTATTTACATATCTCCACAGATGAGTTATCACATTTGGCTTCGTATCCGTATACTTCATCAGAAGATTGCTTAATTGTGTAGACAACTTGAAGATCTCTCTTGGATTCTCAAGATCAAAAAGTAGCTTTATATTCTTTGGTGTTTTGCTGCTGTTTACCTCAAATGCTTCGGTATCCCCACGGCACTTGGTCCACTCAAAAAATCCTTCCATAGACATTCCTCCATTACATATCGATTTCGGTAGACTCCCGTCCCCATTGCTCATCTCAGGCGCCTCTACGCTTTCTCCATGCTCATCGGATGCCTTGCAGGCGCCAAAATGTGTTTCAACTGTTGGAGTAAGATTGCTATCAAATATGATGCAAAACTTCTTCACAACATCCGAGAATTTCAACTCTCCTCCGTTCTTATAATCATTGATCACTCTACTGTCGAGACGTATAAATGTACCCTTCTTTATACTAACTTTGACATAGCATCTAAGAGACTTCTTGCACTTGATTCTTTTAAGATACTCAGCTTCCATATTCAGCTTTCTTTCCAGGCACAGTCTATCAATCTCTTCTTCAATGCTTTGCAGCCTGTCATACAAGGTAGTCATTCCCTCAAACTGGGGTATGAGGAGAAAGAGATATTCAAACACATGTACAAGGTAAAATATTTTACCACAGACTCTTGGAGTACTACAAGTTACATTTGCAAGATGGCCAGCAGAGATCTATCTGTAAAGGTATTGATATCTCCTATTTACATTCAATTGTTTTCATGCAATACCCTAGAATGAACAGAAAAGAATTATATGAAATGTTTAACTATGGAGATGTTGAAGATGTGGGACCCGTGGAAATAGACGAGGCAGAATGTATTCGGCTATCTTATATCGCTAACAACTCTGGTAAAGACATTCTTCTCAATCTGATTCCAAGGTACAAATCTTCCTACAGCCGGGAAGGAATTAGGTTCTTCATCGAGACAGTAACAATGATTGTAGACAACCCAAAGATGGCAGGGTTTTCCTTAAGCCCCATTTCCCTCATATCTCTTGTTATGAACTCCTTCGGTGCATCGTATTTCGATGTTATGGACTGCTTCGAAAAGCTAAGCGAGGCTGAAGGAATGGCAAGAAAGGTATTTCTCCCTATGATCTATGGGCTGTCATTTAAATGCTCACAGTTGGATGCAACGTCAAACATAGCCAACTATACGTCTGCACTCGAAGCATTGACTAGTCTCCACGGTGTTCTTGAAGAGCTCAAGAACGAGGTCTACTGGGGCCTAGGAGATTCCGGGCTCGGAGGCGATATTGTCTTCGACTTTCCCATATACTACGGATTCCCATGCAGATTCCCCTGTATTCTCGATGGGTTTTTCGAACCTTTTATATACAAGAAATGTGACTATTCGTCGCCTGCTCGCGAATATCTTGGGATTTCAATGAGAGAGGTCGTGGAGAAGTCGAGAAGGTCCTACCATGCCTTGAGCGATCATTCATACAAGATGCATCAGATAATATACTCCATCATAAGGTCTTCTAAAGAGCTGAAGACCAACTTTATGAGATATGTCTGCAATGTTATATCCGCGAGCAAGGAAAGAAGCAAGACTATCTTTAACTGGAAGGAAACCATAAGCGATGGATTTGCATACAACCTATCTATGGTAATGAGCAGGTTCAACAGAAAAATAATAGATGGGAACATGATTGACAAAATAAATCCGGAAAGCGTAGAAGAGGTCTCGTTGGAATCATTCCCGACGTTCTGCTACTTCTCGAAAATCCACTTGCTATTTACATCTTGTGTGAAGTTTGGTGAATACATCAGAAGCCTTGCGTACGAGTATAGACTTCTTGAAGGGGATGGAGGAGAGAGGGTAGAGGCATACAGGAAAGGAATAGACTCAAAGATAAGTGCATTGAATGGACTTCTTTTCATGACAGATTTCTTTGCAGACGAAAAGGCGTTCACTGACTTCATGACGGAGTACACTGCCGAGATTGAGTATCCGTGGACAGACAACTATTACAGAACACTTCTATGGATGCAGGAGATGACAATTGACCTGATAAAGTCAGCAACCATCTCAGGATCGCTAAACAAAGTGATGGAAACCATCATGGACTGGAGAAGTCCCATGTTCAAAAAAGAAGTTGTGAAGATACTGAGCCACAGAAGCGATTCAATTAAATTTACAATGCTCAACAGGGTGATAGATTACTACAACTCGTTAGGAAGAGATGAGATGAGAATGGAGGCCAGAAGTATTGTGCATTCCATCTTTAAGGAGGGGAGAGTGTTTTCCAGAATGAATGTCTGCAAAAGGAACATTACGTTCATCAACTGCATGATGAAAGATTTTGAGTACAGTCTGTCTGAAGGCCTTTCTTCTATCAAGGATATAAAAGAGGATACGAAAACTGTTGAAGACCTAACCAAAGAGCTAGAAGAAGTCAAGAAAAAGAATCTTGATGCGAAGAAGGCTGAGTCGATTAGTGAAAGGATAGGGTCAATAAAGAAAAGCATACGATTCTCAAAAAACAAGGCGAGGAATTCCTTTCTGTATGTCGATGGATGCTTTGACTTGTTTATGCACATCCTCGATGAAAAACCCGATCTATTTTTAGTGAACGAGATGATCTCAAATTTTGTAAGAGTTCTGAACTGTAATCTGAAGGTGATTACTGGGCCTAGATGCACGGATCTTGTGATAAGATCTCCAGAACAATATGGCTTTGATGCAAAGAATCTCTTGAGGCGGATGGTCATGATATACATAAAGATCCGCAGCAACAAGTTTGTCGAAATGGTGGCTAGTGATAAGATGTACTTTGACATTGAGTTCTTCCGCACCGCACTTCGGATATGTGAGAGCAAGTACCTCATTAACGAGTCACAGATGGAGGAGTTGAGAAACCTCATAAGCAAGCTGGAGAAAGTCGAGGTGATTGAGAAGACTGAGTGCGTTCCAGACGAGTTTATTGACCCCCTGACATTCAACCCGATAAGGAACCCTGTGAAGCTTCTGACCTCGAAAATAACTGTAGACAGGTCCACGTATGATATGTTGATGATGAATGGAGGGATAGATCCATTCAATAGAATGCCTCTTACTGAGGACATGGTGATAGAGGACATCGATCTCAAGGAAAGGATAGACAAGTACTATGGCTGCAGTGACAAGGACGAGAAGACTTGATGTTTTATTATTTGTAGCAGGGGAGCCCTTATTGGCGGCATTAAACGTTCATTTTTTATATTGCGTGCCTGGTTTGAGGAACCCCCCTGAATTTGATGTCCGAAGGAAAATTTGTTGTATTTGAAGGACTAGATAGATCTGGAAAAACAACTGTAGTCAACAGTCTGTATGAAAGTCTACTTCCAATTGCGTCCGTCAGCAAGGTCAGATTCCCAAACAGGAATGGGTGTATAGGGAAGACTATAGATGAGTATCTTCAGAAGAAAATTACCCTAAAGAGTGAAACCATTCATTTGCTTTTCGCTGCAGATAGATATGAGCATAAGGCCATGATCGAGGATCTCAGGAAGGACAGCATAATCCTCTGCGACCGTTACTCCATGAGTGGGGTGGCATATTCTGCAGCCAAGGGCTTGGATTTGAACTGGTGCGCTATGTCCGAATCTCTGCTTCCTAAGCCAGACTTAACTGTGTTCATAGACATTCCTATGGATGAAATATGCCGGAGAAAGGGGTTTGGAGAGGAGATTTTTGATAACATCGCATTCTTAAAGAAGGTCCGCTCTGCATACCAAACACTTCTTAAAGAAGAAAAAAACGTCCTTATTGTTGACGGAACGCTTTCAGTAAACGAGATTGTCAAGATCGTGAAAAAAAAGATATTCGAGTAGCAAGTCTTGTGGGTATCGCAAGAAGTGAGGGTGGTGCTTTTCTCTTGAGAATGGCTACATCAACAAGACACCTTACTCAGCACTATCTAGATCCGAAGATGCTTCATGATACCGACTCCCTTCGTCATGCTTCTTATCGTCCTCAGCGAAGCCTTTTGCCTTGCAGATTTGTGAGATATACTTTGCAAGGTAGTACTGGGTCTGTGTTGCGTTTCTACATGCCTCGGGAAATAGGTCAAGGACATTGCTGTATGCTTCTTTTCTCGCTTTATTGAAGGATGTGCCTTCTTGACTCATAAATGAAATCTTAATAAAGAGTAGAAAGTACTTACTGGTTTTAAGTAGAAAGTCTTCCTTTTGAAAGCCTTTAAACAAGGAAAGATCGTCAGAATAAAGCTGGTAGTTTCTGATTTCTTCTGAGATTGCATTAAGTGTCTCATTCATTGCAGACTCGCTTCTCTTCAGGTATTCTGCCATCTCCTCGTCTGTTGGCTTCCTGAGAGTATCAGAGGCTGGTATGGACCAGTCGGCTTCTCTCTCCTTTTGAAATTCTTCAAGGACTTTCAAAGACACATAACACTCTACACTATTGCACTCAAATTCTTCCGGGTTCCTTAAATCTTCAATTTCTGACTTTATGAGGTTGGCAAGAGAATCGCAGATTTTGGTATCACTTTTTGGTATTTTTCCTCGCCTTCTCTTTCCAGTAGGTGCCTCCAGTTTTTTCGGCTTTTCCTTCATTTCTCGCTTTCTTTTGCTAGTCTCTTTATCAGGGGAGCCCGCTGATGAACTTTTCGCGAGCTTGGCTCTTTCTCTTGCTTTATGCACACTTAGCACCTTCTTTGCACTGTACGGCAGCTCGCCCTTATATACAAAGAAATCCTCCAAGCTACACTCTATCATGACCATTTGCGTCTCCCCTTCAAAGGGCTCAATAAGTGGATCGTTGTAGTCATAATCATCAACCCTTTGTCTCCTCTTCTTCAGCTTCTCTTTCTTTCCAAGGTCAATCTCTTTGGACTCCATAATATTTACTCGAATAGTGACTTCATTCTCAGGACTCATCCCAAAACAAGAAGGGATAGACATTATCTGGAGAAACACAACTTTATTATCTGTTTTGGGCCCGAGAAAACAACTATCTCCGGCTTGAAGCACCGCTATACCCTTTGCCCTTCCTAAGCTTAATATCTCTGAGATCTTGTTTGTCTATGTGGAGTGTTCCTATCTTATCATTGAATAAATTCTTGCTTACGTTCTTTCTTGGCTTCCTGGCCTCACCCAATGCCTTCTTATAAAGCTCATCTCCGCAGTGGTAGCTCCTCACAAGCTCCATCTCAAGTAAAGGTCCACAGTCCTCGACATTGAGATCCTTGAGGACCCTGACATACTTAAGCACATATCCACCCTCTGTCTTTGCAAAGACCCAAGAGTATCGGACTGCCTCCAAGCAGGCCTTGCTACTCCTCATGTTAAGGAGATCTACCATCAGATTTTCTAAACGTTCACTGTTAATGTTCTGCAAAACCACAAAATACTTCATGTGTAGCTCTGGCCCAACACATTCGAAGTCGGACACAGACAAGTATCTATTTATCTTGAATTCAACCATGTCTATAACCTCATCATTGAAGGCACGTCCAATAACAAGGAGGTTGTCTTTAGTTACAGAAATGAACAGTCCAGACTTCTTCTTCTTCATCAATTTTTCCATCTTTTCTACACAGTCAAACGGGCTTGTCTTCTCGCGTATGTGTACAGTGTCTCCCCTGATAACTCCTATCTCCCTTTGGATCTTCTCGCCCTCATCACTGCAGATCACGGAAAGCAAGGTCTTCCTCTCACTGGGATGCTTCGCTCTCATTTGTGGGTAAAAAATTGCAACTAGATGTACAGGCAAAAACAAGCACTCACGCCTTTCTCTGGAGCTGAGTAGGCAAGAATGCCTCTGCATGCGTCAATAAAACAAAATTATTGACCTTGGATTCGCATGTTTACCCTTGAACACAGCACATCAATGAGCATAAATCTAGGCGATATATTTACAACATCAGGAAGAAGACAGTCACAAAAGGAGGACAGATACACCAAGAGCACAATGGGGATACACACGGATGTTCTGGCAAGCATAAAGCTGATGACATCTTCTAGAAGCTCACGTATAGAAAACAGGCACATAGACACATCTCCCCATAGAATACTGGATGCACCGGGCATGCTGGATGATTACTATCTCAACCTGTTGGACTGGAGCACTACGAATCTTGTGATAATTGGCCTGGGAGAGTCTGTGTATGGATACAATGTTGACGATAAAACTGTGGTGGATATCCATTCCGGGGAGAGCTACATATCATCTGTAAGGAGTAACGGGAGCATTCTTTGTATTGGAAGCTCGGATGGAACGATGCGCTTAATAGACACATCGGTAAATAAGGAGATGCATACAATGAGGAATCACAGAGCAAGGGTTTCATCTCTGAGCTGGAACGGGAATATAATAAGCAGTGGGGACAAGGCCGGGAAGCTATGCAACTACGACATAAGGTCGGGAAGGATCTCTATGGTTGAGGGGCATTCTCAAGAAATATGCGGGTTGGAGTGGAGTACAGACATGAAGTATCTAGCAAGTGGAGGAAATGACAATGTAATAAGAGTGTGGCAGATGGGAAACAACAATCCTCAAACGCTTTCTGGACATAAGTCAGCCGTTAAGGCCCTTGCTTGGTGCCCATGGAGGTCAGGAATACTGACTTCAGGGGGAGGAACAAAAGACATGACTATAAAGTTCTGGGATGTTTCAGAAAATAGACTGGAGAGGAGTGTAGACACACAATCACAAGTGTGCACCCTTACATATCTCTCAAAGTATAAGGAGATTATATCCTCGCACGGATACAGCGAGAATGACATCCGAATATGGAAAGCCTCGACAATGAACCTGATATCTTCCTTTGGAAAGCATGGATCAAGGGTTCTTCACGTGGCCCTAAGCCCGGACGGGTCTGAATTGGCCTCTGTGTCTGCAGATGAGAATTTGAAGTTCTGGAAGATATTCAGCACAGAGAAGTCGTCTGTAAGAAGGGATAGCCTTTCATTCAGATAATGTATTGTCCTCAAATTGCTGTATAATGGCATGGATCTATAGCAATAGACTCTAGAATCTATAAGTTAACATTTTTAATTAAAGTTTTTATCAAAAGCCTATGGGCTACGATCGGAACGGCCTGTCCCAGCTTCTTCATAGTAGACATCACATTCAATAAGTGGCTTTCCTTCGTATAGCAGAGCGAGGTTCCTTTCCACGATGTCCCCGTTTTTTCCATTTTCTATAAGCTTGACCAGCATTTCTATAGTTTGCACTTTGTTCATTCCATCGACAAGGGTAAGAAGAGTAGATTTCCTCGTCTTGGACGCATTCATAACTCTTTCATAAATTTCTTCTACTCTTTTGGACAGACTTTGCGGAGTGTCAATAATGAGGTTAATCATCCGATACTTGTCGTACAACCCCTCGCGTTTACCTTTCGAGGTTGAAAATACACAGAGATTGTACATCAGCATTTCGTCTATAGTAACCTTTTCGATGTATGTTATTGTAGGTACTAGGCCTCTTAGGACGGAGGTGCTGATGCATCCCATGAAAGAGATAGAGGGGACTTCTCTGTCCAAGATGACCAGCAGCAGATACATATTTTTAGCCAGAGTATCACTGCATCTTTTTCTTGCCATAACCTTCCATCTGATTAGATATCCCTTCAAAGTGTTCAAAAGCATGACTCTGGAAAATACTTGAACAGCAATCTTTTTTACAATTTCATCAAGTACGCTAAGACATATCCTTCTTATTACAGGCTTGTTCTCTTTAGAATGATGTCTTCCTTGGACTTGTGGTTGCAGGCTGGAATGAAGCTTGAGGCTCCTTAGCCTCTTCCAAAGCAATTCAGAAAGAATGGCATTCAGGATTCTATAATCAATGCATCCATATAGCATAAACATCTCGGGCCTTTTCACATTTATTTCTATTCTTTTACTGCAAGATATTCCATTTTCATTCTCTTCACTTGCCTTTCTTTCTTCAAAGTCCGCCTTTCCTGACTTCACCGCAACTCCTCTCCTTCTTAGCAACTCTTCAACCTCAGATTCTTTAGACCACAAAAGATCTCCAAGAAACTCAATCCTCACCCTTTCCGCTAGAGATTTTTTGAACATCTGTATGCACCTTATTCTAACTTCGTCTGCAAAAGATTGTGCCAGGCAGAATGCAATGCAATCAAGCTTTCGAAGCAGATTGAAGAATCCTGCCCCGTTCCTTTGCATGTATTTCTTTGCAATCTCCATTGACAACCTAATTCTTGGCCTAGAGCCCCACCTTTGCGTATTTGGGGAATATCTCTCACCCATCGATGCTAGGATGTGATAGCAATAAAACTCTTCTCTCCTGTCATTTTCAACACTGTTGGGTTCTTCCAAACTATAGAGCCTCATAAGACTACTCACCACAACCCTAAGCTGACCTAAATTCATATCCTTGTTGAAGTGTGGATGGTCATGCAAAAGGTATCTGAAAACAATATAGAACCTAACAATTTTTTCAAGTATCTCAATTGCGTCCTTTCCCCTTCCTCTCTGGACTTTCATGTCCGATATAACAGCTCTGGCCCTGTTCTCGGCAAACTTGTACATCTGAATGCTTTGGTCAGCAGCACACAGCCCGATGACATGGTTTACCACGCTTAGCAGCACCCCCATAGGCCTTATATCCTCTGGAAGAATGCAAGGTGACTCCGGAGACGTCTTGCGATATTTTTTGATCATCACCTCAGCTTCGTAAAGCGATACATCATTGTTGAGCACGCGCTCCAACCCCTCAAGCTCGGGACAGAATGTCATGCACTCTCCGAGAATATTCTCGCTCGTCTTGGCATGAGCCCGTGCCTCCAGCAATCTCTCATACCTTGCCCTTAAGTCTTCCATTAGAAACAGGGGATCGATGAGGCTCCGGATCATTTCGACCAATGCTGAATAATTTCAGAATGCAAAGCTCAAACGACAGAGTCTGCATCAAGCCCCACCCTCCTACCTATATGTCTTAAAACAGCCTTGCTTACATTCACCCTGTAGCTGTCTCCGTTTCTAACCACAAACTGCTTGTGGACCAGCCCATTAAGTTTCATCTGCAAGAAAAAGCTATTTCCTAGCTTTTCATCTATCTCTTTAGAGCAAGCTAAGATTTCCTTAAACTTACTTTTGCTCCTCACAGCAAGCATTATCACACTCTCAAAATAGTCCATCCCACTCCCAAAATGACTTTCTATTTCAGTCTCCTTCTCACCGGCAATCTTCAAAAGCTCACTGATGTTCTTGTGTTTATATGCCTCGACAATATACCTGTTCCCAACTATAGCAAGCTTTTCCTCTAGAGTTGGAATGAAAACAACCTGAACAAACTCTCTATGGCGCATGTTGTTGAACAAGACGTATCTACCGGGGTTAGGAAGGTATATATCCGAGTCTTTGAGTATAATAGAAAGTGATTCGGACTTCCCAATCATAGAACTGAAGTATTTTGCATAAGCTATCTTTTCCGCCTTCAAGGCCGCTTCAAATGTGTCCAAGGACTCAAGAGTTATGATCTGGATCTTGAAGTGTCTTTCATTTCTCACTATTTCAAAGAAGACCTTCAAAGACTCAAACCGCATTGGACAGCCAGAGACAGATTCCATTCTACAGCAAGGGTCTCTGTAAATGGTTATGGAATCTGGAGACCCATGAAAAAGGCAATCAGGATATTGTCGAAGTTAGTATTGTCTCTAGGAGTAGTTGGAATATTCATCCTGGCAATTCCGTTTTCTTTATTGGCATATCCGCTATACATGTTAAACAGGCCTTTATGCATTCGCCTGTCAACGTTTTTCACATACACCCTGTGGACCTTTACAGGCTTAATATTCAATATTTCAAACAGTGTACATGGGAGCATAGATATCGGAAGTGAAAGTTATTTTGTGATCAGCAATCACATAGGGTCTGTGGATTTCATCTTGGTTAATGAAATAGCCAGGAGAAGCGGAATGGTTAGCCATGTGAAATATGCAATCAAGGACGGTCTTAGGTTTTTCCCTGTGTTTTATCAGATAGTAGTTTACGTTGGATTTCTTGTTCTAAAAAGGAGCTTTGAAAAAGATCAGAAGAGCATTATTAACTACCTAGACTTTTTTAAGTCCACAAGTATTCCAATGTGGTTTGTGTTTTATCCAGAGGGATCGAGGTTTTCAGAGAAGCTGAGGCTGAAGAGCTGGGAATACTCAGATCAAAGGGGCATGAAAAGACTGAACAACGTTCTTTTTCCGAGATACAAAGGATTCAAGCTCGTATGCGAGCATCTTAAAAACTCCAGGATAAAAAAGATCGTGGACATCACATTCTCTTACTCGGAGAATAAGGTTCCTCCCCTATGGAAGTTTCTCCTCTGGGACACATCAGGGTCGTTCAATTGCGACATTAGAATTACTCCCATCGATGAGATAGATGACTACGAAGAGTTCCTTTACAGGAGTTTTGAAAGAAAAGATGCACTGATAGCAGAGTGGAATGATACCATAAAGCAGAAATAAAGCAAGGGCTACTTTGAATTTACTCTTAAAGATACAGGCTTGGGAGGAATATAATGTCTCTCTTCATAGACGCAGATGCATCCGCAACCTTCTCCTCTAAGGTTTTGTCCCCTATCATTGTAGACACAGCTATCAGTTCTCTGCAACATTCCTCAAGCCTTAATATGAGCCTCACAAAGGTGCCCTCGAGGACATTATATTTGGACACTATCTTTGCCAATGATGATCCATTGCACCATTCATAAACCGCATCCACAAGCGAGAAGCTCAAAGGCGCAAACGGGGGGATCATTAGCTCTTCCAGGTCTCTGGATAACCCTGCAAAATATTCTTTCATCTTCCTACACTCGTTGTGGAGAGCCTCTCCCGGTTCTTGTTCATCGGCCTCCTCGTGTATCATAGAGGACATCAGTGAGATGATCTTCCGTCCATCCATCTCCCTAAACTCATTGGAGAATATCATTTCAACAACCAGAACTTCGTTCACAGTGTGTATCTCAGCAGCTGCTCTCCCTTTTATTGTTATCTCTTCCCCAACGAAGCCTTTTCTTTTAAGGAATTCCATTCTTTTGTTGTACTCATCTATCATCCCAAGACTACATACATTGTACTTGATCTTTATCTCATCTATTTCCCTTCTTTTGAGTGATGTCTTCAATGCATTTGAATAGTGCAGATCAAACTCTTTGCATTTTTTATCCTCAGACATTAAATAATCATATAGGCTCTTTAGTCTTCTTATCTCCAATACGTCCATCACATTTGTTGTGTTATAGTCCCAGCAAGCCTGGCCTTTATCTAGAACGCAGAAAATGTGCTCAAGACTGATCTTACTTCTATCAAGAGGCTTCCTAATGCTCAAAGGATGAGACAAAAATTTGGTAGGAACAGGAGCATTATTACTTAGGACGCCATCGTCTAATCTCAGAAGAACAGTTGACCCGCAAACCTTCTCGACGGCTCCTGTAGCATTGTTTTTCAACAAAACACTAGTTCCCTCACGTAGAACATTGTGTTTTCCAATGAGCTTCCAATTCTTAGAACATATCTCTTCTACAGCGCCAATATATTTCATCAGATCACCGCAAACATCACACACTTTATCTTCATCACACTCCAGCTCGGAAAGCTTTTTCATGTCTTTCTCATAGTTCCTCTGGCTTCTATGCTCTCCATAACTTCTCCTCATCAGATCCTCAACCTTGACATTTGATCTCAGAGATATAAGAATAAGTCCAAAGCTCAACTTAAATTGGCTGGATAGACTGAATGGAGTTCCATGTATGATTCCCCGAATAGTAGAAAGTGGTGGCATCTTTGGATCTGCTATCACTACAGTTCCTACAGCATCCATCCCCCTTCTTCCAGCCCTCCCACTCATCTGTATGTACTCTCCAGATGAGATATATCTAAAGACTCCATTATCAATCTTACTAAGAGACAAAAACACACAGCATTTCGCAGGCATATTCACCCCCATTGCAAACGTCTCAGTGGCTATAAGGAGCTTCACTAGGTTCATGGAAAACAGAAGCTCCACACATTCCTTGACAAAAGGAAGAAGGGACCCGTGGTGGACAGCAATGCCATTTAGTACCATAGATGACATGCTAAGAATTTGCGGAAGGTTCCTATCCTCGGGGGAAAGGCATTTCGTAGCCTCACTAAGGAATGTCCTCACCTCCTCTCTGCTTCTTTCATCATTTAGATTCAAAGTCTTAAGAATCTCTGCATAATCTTCACACTTCTTCTTTGAGAAGCAGAAAAATATCGATGGCGTGAGCTTCTTCTTCACAACAAAATTGGCCAAGTCAAGGATCTTAAATCTTCCGGTTGGCCTGTTCTTCTTACTAAAGGGAACCAGGTCTCCCTTGAAGTTCGATGCACCTTTTGTTCTGCCTCCTTCGTCAATGGAATATACGTTCCAATCACAATATATCACATGCTCTAGAGGAACAGCCCTTTTACTGGTAGAAATCACATATATCGTTCTGTTCTTCGTTCTGCCTACCCATTCGCTGAATTCAAGACTGTTAGGAATCGTTGCGCTCAGCATAATAAAGCTTATGTTACGGGGAATCATGATTATACACTCCTCCCAAACCACTCCTCTTTCAGAATCGTTGATGTAATGGACCTCATCAAATACAACAAATTCTGTGTCTCTTAGAAGATCTCCATTTCTGTACACAAGATTCCGAAGGATTTCCGTGGTCATCACAAGGCACTTTGCATTAGGGTTAACCTGGACATCGCCCGTAATGATCCCAACATCATCATACTTCTGTTTGAAGTCATGATACTTTTGATTGCTCAACGCCTTGATTGGAGATGTGTAGATAGTTCTTGTTCCACGTTTCTGCGATAAAGAGATTGCATACTCAGCCACCAAGGTTTTTCCAGAGCTTGTATGGGCAGATACAAAAACCGATGATTCTCTGCTCAGAAAATAAAACGCTTGTTTTTGGAAAACATCTGCTTCGAATCCGATATTTAAAATCCCTTCGTCGACATATTGCGAGTAGTCAGAGGGGATCCAATCCTGCTTTACCATCACATAATACTTTTTTTCGGGTCCCCTATTCTTCACGTCGATGCTATTCCTATTTTTTGTCTCAGACAGCTCTTGGTTCATGGGCTGCCCATTGCAAAACATATTTTAAAGCTGTCTTTCATCATGAAGAACACCAAGCAGCTGTGGTTTTCCATAAATTTATTAAGATTTATTACTTTCCAGTCATTTTCTCTTTGAGAAAGCCTTTTCGTTGGAATATTCATAGTAGCACTCAGGCCCTAGCAATTCCTTGATCTTCTCAAACTTTTTGGCAAACGTGTTTGCATCCTCTTCGTTGGCATACTCTATAAATCCATATCCTCTGTTCCGTTTGTTTTCTCCATACAATATCCTTATGTCCTTTGGCTTGCATTTAGCCTCCACAAGTATTTTCCTTATATCGACTATGGAAAGAGACTTCGTTATCTTACCAAGAAAAAATCTGGTCTTATTCTCCAAAGGCTTCTTAACTCTCTCTATGTAAATCGGCTTATTGTTCATCACGATTTCTTCCTTTATCACCGCCTTCTTTTTGAAAGTTATGATTGCTTTTCCTGTGGATATATTGTCTTTGTTCTTCTTTATTGTTATTCTTTCGATCTCCCCGTACTTTTCAAACACTTTCGAAATGGACTCCTTATCTTCCTTGTAGGAAAGATTGGTGAGTATGTACTTGTTGTCCAGATACCTATTGGACCTTTCCCCCCCTTCTCTCTCCTGTCTCCTGTTTGCTTTCATGTCTACAAGTGCGTGTTCTCTGCTAGGATACTCGAGAATAAACCCATTCTCACCACTCTTCACAGCCTTGAAGTTCTTGAACGTCCTCTTTATATCCTTTAGAGTGGAAGTTCCTTTCACTACAATGGAGCATGTGGCCTCGTCAAACTCAATCTTTTGAAGCCTCCTTTTCTTTTTATTGGCGCCATCATCTTCTTTAGCAGCTCTTTTGCCAGTGATCTTCCCCTCTGCACCTTCAGACTCGGTGTTGCCATCATTCACATTCTTGCAATGCCTCTTCCTCTTATCTTTGTACTTGAGTCCATGCTTGTCTCCTTCCTTTTTTTCCATGCTGTCTCCCATGCTATATCTTCGAATGGGTTAATATATCCAAAGAAATAAAGCTTTCTCGACTCTGCCACATTAGAGCGTTTATTGAATATGCTTGGAAATGCTCTCATCTATCTGCAGCGCGTTCTCTTCCATCTGTTAAAACAAGGAAAAAATTTACCCTGAACAGATGAGCAAGGAGCTTTTTGATATAAAGCCACTTGTCGAGATAAAGGAGGCCTACAGAAAGGACAAAAAGTTTATCCGTCACCACTCTGACAGATACAAGAGAGTAAAGCCATCTTGGAGAAAGCCTCGTGGAATTGACAGCAAGGTCAGAAAGAGATGCAAGGGGCAGAGGGAGATGCCTTCCATCAAGTATAAGAAGCCAAAGGAGATCAGGCATCTTCTGCCAAATGGGCTCAGAAAGGTTAGGATATTTAACATCAACGATCTCACGCCACTAGCATCTTTGAACAGGTTTTACTGTGGAGAGATTGCACATGCAGTAGGTGCTAGGAAGAGAATTGCCATTGTCAATCGAGCAAAGGAGCTTGGGATTTGTCTTCTGAATGGAAATGCACGTCTTGTTCAGGAAATCGAGGAATAAATCTTCTAGTGCTTCATTTCTTTATTCTGTAAGTGAATTTATTAACGCCGAGAAAAACATCCTTTTCGATTGAATGAACTTGATATCGGTTACCAATGGGAGCATTGTTTTCAATAGGAACAAGACCTTGATAATGAGAAACATCTCTACTGGTACAATAGAGAAGATGGATGCACCAAACTGGATATCCTTCATGTCCGGGAAATATTTGGTTGATGGAGAAAAAAACTTATATGTTATTGACGGAACTACGCTAAAGAATGTCCTGAAGCTCAACAGAAGCATTTTTTGCCTGGTGGAATATGGAGATGAGGTGTATGTGGCAGATAGATTTGGGGATGTTTACAGAATTGGAGATGGAGGATGCGAATATGTGCTTGGGACTTTATCGTATCTAACAGGAATGGCAATACACAATGGGAGGATCTTGCTCAGCGACAAGTACGGAAGGATCCGTATCAGTGGGATGAATGGGAAAATATTGGGGTATAGGTTCGGCTGCGGGTCTGTAGTATCTCTGGAATGTGTTAATGGGGCTCTGGTTTCAATAAGCACCAAGAGAATAGTTCTGTATGACAGCGAATATTCCCCAAGCCATATATATGAATTTCCAGAAGGTACAAGTGCTCTAAAGGCCATGGGAAAGGGAGAGAACGAACTCGTAGTTATCTGCTCGAACACCCACCTCCTGTTCAGTATAGGAGACAAAATCGATCTCGTTTCCTGCACGGAAGAGACTATTATTGATGGTGTTTGCAGCGGGTCTGCTTTTTACAAGGTACTCCCAAACTTCACAATTGTGGATGACAAGCAGAAAGTCTTCTATGAATAAAGATTTGGATAATCCTGGAATGTAGGCGCAGTCACTTATTTATGTAGTACTTTGTCCAAAGCCCCATGGATAACAGTAAGAGATATAAAAATGGGGCGGCCGTTGAGGATTCTGGTGATGCGCTGGAAGGAGGGACAAGCGAATCCAGCTCTATTTCGGAGACGTTTTCAGATGATGAAATTTCTTACGAAGTGGCAAGCCTTTCCCCATCGAACTTTTCAGATGTATCCACTATTACGGAACAGTCGAGAATATTTCCATCTTCCGAAGAATTTCTTTCTTTATCTGCTTGCTCCAAGGTCTTAATCAGTGGAGACATCATTTTCTCCTTCTGTGGATTTTTTCAGCTATCTAAAGTGCTTGAGATTGCAGAGAAAAAGCTTAAAAAGGCCCTGAATACCCTAGTCTCGTCACTAGAAAACAAGGAGGCTAAGAAAGATGAGACCTATGTCTTTTACACAGAAAGAGCTGCCAACATTCCCTTAGAGATGGTTCTTGATCTATACAAAAGCCTTTCATTTGCAGACTTCAAGTACATAATATTTATTTCAAGAGTTAAGGTGTGTGGAAAGATGGAGGCAAAGGATCTTATGGAAGACTTCAAGGAATACGATCCATCAGACTTGAGCCACATGCCTGTGAGAGGAGAGGAGGTCCTGCTACTGTCATCTTATATTTCCAAGAAGCAGATCGTGGTTAACGGAAACACATTCAGACTGTTTTTAGTTGATAACCAGATGTTTGAATCATTCATAAACCTTTTTTCAAAGGAACTCTCTGAAAGTACATAGAATAAACAACTTAGGTCTGTTCTACAGTCTTGTTTTCTATTTTTCTGCACACTCCCCAAGAATGGAACGGGCAGTCCACAATTTAGAGCTAGTTCTGGAGAACGGAGTCGAAGGCCAGTCTGAAATGATAATAGATGTACTTAAAGACCTTGTACAGGCGTCTTTAAGAAGTACAGATGAGGAAATCGCAAACTATGAACTGGATGAAATGTTAATGGAATCCTTGGATAAAACATCGTATGAAGAACACAGAGAGCTTGTGGAGATGCTTCCAGACCTCATTTCATGTATGAGAGATCCGAGAAACATAGTCCCTGCAATAGAAAAATACTTTGACCCAAAGTGCGACTTTTCGATAGATGCTGCCAAAGTAATGTTTGTGATGAAAAGAGATTTCGGGTTTGAATTCGATGGTTTTTTGAGCACGCTTTTTGATTGTGTGAGTCCTAAAAATATCGAGAAGGATATAGAAAGGAAATTGCTGTTTATTTTAATGGTATTGGGGGATAACTCCGTTCCATTGGCTGTGGCCAAGGCCTTCATCAAGAAGCTATGCAGTATTTCCCTGCAAATGAAGTCTTCTCACTGTCACAAGATACTCTGGGCAGTGTTATGGATCATGAGATTCCATCCAATGGCATATATAATGGCAAGAGAAGATGGCTTCAGAAAGGATCTCGAATGGGCTGAATCCATTACAATGGATAAGTTCCAGCCATATCTTTTTGAGCTTGATATATTGAGTGAATCCCTAGAGGGAATCAAAAAGATTGTTAATCTGATAAGACGGGAGGCTGGGGATGCCAAAAGCAGGCCAAGGTTGCTATCCTTGAGTAATATTACATTTCCAAGATTAGAGATTTAGCGCACCAACCCAAATTAAAGGCACATCTGTTTCTTATGGCGTTTCCTGCAACTTCCTCATAAGGTATTTCTTCGCATCATCTTTGACTCTTAGTCTTTTTTTCGCCACAGGCACTGCAGTTGGTGATTCTGCTTCTTTAATTTTCTTCATCATCCTCCTCAAAGAGGACATGCTCATGATCTTTTCAAGATTAAACTTTCTATAGGAGTTTGGCAAATTGCTATCCTTGATGAAGTATGCCAAGCAAAGGCTATAAGGATTGACTCCCTCGTTGTTCTTGCATACTGAAATAAAGTTCTTTAGAGTGCAGTTTCCCTCAAATCCTTGTGTAGAATAAAAATCCCTTACTCTGTCAAAAATAGCCGAAAGATATTCAAAAGACGCTTCTACATGCTCAAACTCTCTTAAAAGTATTCTCTTGAACCTCAATCCTGTCCTTTCCGTAAAGGGATTCAGATCACTATAGGATATCGGATAGTGATGTCTCCTAAGCACATTGTATATTATTGATAGTATCTTGTCATTGACGCCGACTCTCTGCTTGAACCTTTTGGTCTCCAAGACCTGCCTAACTTCGTCAAAATAGCCCGAAACATTTAAAATGTTAACCAACGATTCCACATCTTTGTTGTATCTCCCAGACCTATCACTTGCAAGATATTTCATCTTTTTTGGTGCTATAAATGAGCGGAATGCATATGATGGCACATAGCCATCCTCTGCTTCCAGACACAATCCACAGGATGTGCAAACACCTTTGGAAGTTGACAAATGGCTGCAACCCTCCATTCAGGGCCATGTCTGTAGGTGAAAAAGAATAATTACAAAATGCTAGCCTCAGACAATAAAGAAGATGTTTATTTCAAACCATCACAACCGATGGCTCCTGGTTAGCCATGCCTTCTTCAGTGAAAACCAGCTCCTCTCTCAGCCTGGATTCTCCGAGTGGAGTTAATAGGAAATATGAGTGTCTCCATACATGAATCTTCTGGACATATCCATGGGAAATCATAGTCTTCATAAATACCTTCAACTGCAAATTAGGAATCTCAAGATCCTTGTGGTTCCCAAGGACAGTGTCTTCAAGCAATAGCGCCTTCTTCTCGAGCAGACGTCTCTTTATCTTGTACTTGTTTGGTGTTGGTACTAGCATTGCTCTACAAATTAGCATTTCTACATAGCTGAGTCACTTACCTTCTCAAAGCCCTTGAATAAATTTTTTTTTATTGTTTATTCAGTGAGGCATTTGAACAGTATCTTCTCAGCCCTTTATGGCAAGCGCGAAGCTACTGATGGTGGCATCAACAATGGCATATGGATATGTATTTTATACGCTTGTTATAAAGGTAAGTTATATTCCAAGTAATTTTTAGCCACTATTTTATGATCCAACTGTCGCTGAAGATATATTAATCGCGCTATCCTCTATCATCCTATCCAGCATTTTCTTGATACATGCTGTTTTAGGCTTTGATGAGGAAAAGACAAAGCCTATGCAGCAGGGATCATAGAATTGAACAAAGCCTACAACGCATCTCCCTTACTGGGGACATCCATGCAGAGTTCCATCCATTCTGAATACCTCCCAGATGCTGAATGTGCCTCTATGCCAACAATTTCAGGAACTTCATACGGGTGGCTTTCTTCTATAAGCTTCTTGACCATATTAAATAAACAGGTGAATGTTTTTATAGTCAATTTGTACTCTGTTTCCCTTTCAACGTTTCCTTTCCACGGATAGATGGATGTCACCTGGGATATCTGGCAGCAAGCAGCAAGCCTCCTAGTTATTAAGTCGCACGAAGCCTTTTCCGCAGACTCCTGGGATGGATATGTTGTAAAGACAATGAGCAAATGTGGCATAAGGATTCCCTCCAAAAAGTACTTAATATTTGCAATTTCTAGAATGTACGAATGTCTGGGGTTATAAGTATCCTAGGTCTTATCAATCCTCGGGATGCTCTTTTCAAGGCAATATTCATGGAAAAGAAACTTTCCAAGCACCATCTGAAAGAGGTTTCTATACCTAGCATTGTCCTTAGAGTGATGGAAGAATGTGTTTCTGTTAAGGACGGTGGGCTTGTTGTGATAGGGCTTAGCAGGATTTTGGTGAGGAAGATGAAATACCTACAGGATGAATGTAGCGATGCTGCTCATAAGATCTGCAGGAAAAGAGGGGATAGAGGAAGAGGTGTTAAGCAGCCATCTTCGAGGGGGATAACCCTTGGGCTGGACCTAGAAAACATATACATTGATGATCAAATGATAAGTCCTGAAGAGCTTGTGATTCTTCCTGAGGAAAATAATGCAGGCGATATCCAAGAGGATATAGACTTCAGCTTTAATGAGTTTAATGACATTTCCTATATTGAAGAGGGTAGACTTGAAGGCGAGGACAACACTAGAGGTTCCACGACCACTGAGGTTACTCAAATTCCTTTAGAAGAGCGTAGGGAGAAAAGAAGAAAGATTGTTGAGGACTCGGAGCTAGAGTTTGACTCTCAGGTATTTAGAGAAAACCTCAGAAACACGAAAGACATAGTGTATAAGGAGAAGGCCTTTGACATAAGAGAGGACCTTGCATCCAAACTTTCAATTGCGCCAGAAATATTGTCTAGAATATGCCATAGGGAGATATATTCGAGAGAAAGCGTAGAAGGCGTCCGAGACACGACTCTATTGGAATCCTATGGAGACATTAGCTTTGGTAGTCAAATCGTCGAATCACAGGCATCAGAGGAAATTACTGTGGAAGAGAGTCTCGATGTTGAGAAGTTGCCTGAGAGATTTGTCTTTAATGAAATTGCTGCTGGGCATAGCAGACACGAGAAGAGTAGAATGTTTTTGTCACTCTTAAAGCTGCTTGGAGATGGGACCTTAAAAGCATATCAAGGCTATTCCTATTCTAACATAGAATGCAGACTTTCATAATCGTGGGTAGGGGCTTTGTGAATTTTTGTGTCTTAAAAAATTTATCCCTTCAATGGAAAAGAAGGAGCATGTTATAATTGATGCCACTGGACAAGTGGCAGGAAAGCTTGCAGCAAAAGTTGCCAAGCTCCTTCTTGAAGGAGTTCATGTGAGTGTTGTCTGCTGCGAGGAGGCAGTGTTTATGGGAAGTCTAAAGAGATCTATGGATAAGTTCAAGGCATACCTTAACAAAAGATGCATTGTTAATCCAAGAAGAGGGCCATTCCACTTCCGCGAGCCAAGGATGCATCTTGCAAAGATAATAAGAAGGATGATTTCCTATAAGAAGGTCAGGGGAAAGACTGCATTGAGTAAGCTTGCAACCTACGAAGGGATCCCAAGAGAGCTTGAGGGGTTACCAAGGCAGAAGGTGACCTGTGCATTGGTCAAGTATGCAGGAAGGCCTAATAACCATGTCACCCTCGGGAAGCTCCTAAGCATGTTTGGATGGAAGCATGCAGAGGCAGCCAAAAGAATAACGGGAGAGTTGAGAGAAAGAGAAAGGCAGATGTCTCTAGAAAAAGAGGAGATCTACAGGAAGAGGGAGAAGATTAAGAAAGACAAGTCCTTTGAAGACGAGGTAAACAAGAAGCTAGCTACGTTTGCATGAGTTATTAAATGCCCTTAAGTTTATTACAATATTTTTGTGTGCCCTTGAATGAAGAAGCAGAAGATATGCTACAAGAGAAATAGTTATATAAATAGAGGGACAAAATTCAAGACACTGAAGCAGCTGATGCCAAGTCTTGTTGAAAAAGACCATAAGTATGTCCAAATTTCAAACAGGGTATCTATAAGGCCGGGAATAAAACTCTGTGACCTAACAAGCCTTCCTGCACCATACACATGCCCAAACACTAGGCTATTCTACTATAACTCTTCCGTGTATAAAAGGATTTGTGACATGCCTAGCGATCGTATCCAAAAGCTATTTCAGTTAAGAGAGTTTGGAAAAACCTTGGTTCCATTTAGAAAATGATATTATTAAGTGCTGAACAGCATGGAAGATAGAATGAATAAACTCTAGACTTTATTAGAAAAGTCTCCACTGTATATTAGATCGAAACAGCTTGTTCCACAGGCCACAGGATTACCCACTGTTATGGAGGCCGAAGGATTGGACAGTCTATCCTCCAAATGGAATGCGGCAGCCGTCTTGAAACTGGAGTAGCAGCTCTCAAAGCTCATTCTTTGGATGAGGGAGTCCTCAGCACCAAACCCATACCTACTGAAGGGAGAATAAGTTCCTTTTCTCGTCATATAATCAGCCACAAGAAGGAGATGGCGAGGGTCAATAGTGATTCCGTAAACATCGAAAACTTTCACTATTTCGCTGATAATGGCATGCCTTGCTGCTTCAATCCCAAGTGTTAGGTATACGTTGTATATGTCGTTCGACTCGGCATTGTATATGTCTAAAAAGCTCATAAGGTCTTCATAAACACCAGGACTTGTCTCCACTCTTCCGGTTAGGGAAAAAATGGAAGAACTCTCTACGAAGAGTGTATTTCCAGAAATCGAGGCCTTTTTCACATCTTTTGTTTCTCTCACCACAACTGTGGGCAGGATGGATTCAATGACTGAGGAAATCACTTCATTAAACCCAGAAGGATACAACATCTCGAATGAAAAAACATTTCTTGACTTCCTTGTAAAGTTCATAAGCTCCTCCTGGGAAACATCATTTGAGTCATCCATCTGATCAGTCTCTTCACCAGTTTCCGGGCATGTGACAGTATTATTGTCACTATCTTCTTCGCTGGCCCCATCACCAATGCTATCTACACATACATCATCGCTTTTTGTGACGCTTTCCTTGTCACTGTCGCTTTCACTCTGATCTTCACTCTCGTTCTCTTTGTTTTCATCAACCTCTTTGAAACTTTCTTTGGAAACCTCTGATACACCCAGCCTATACTTTGTCTTGGATAGTACCTTCATCTTCTTTCCAAACAGCTTTAGGAACTTCTTGTCCAGCACCTCGCTTGCAAGGTCCACAAAATTGTTGAGCTCAAACATTATTTTGATCTTTTTCTGATAAACTCCATCAACCATCACTATTTCTTCAGTTGTTGCAAATTTCTTGACGCAGTCCTTCAGTGTTATCCTTCTTAAACACTCGGCTATATCGAAGCTTGCTTTCCTCTTAATTGGAATCATGATTAAAGGCGTCTTTATCGATCTAGATGCTGCAAGAAGAATCTCTCGGAGTCTAGGAACCCCAAGTGTTACATTCTTTGCCCCAACTCCTGCAAGATGGAAAGTGTTGAGTGTCATTTGAGTGGAGGGCTCACCCACCGATTGCGCAGCTATGACTCCTACAGACTCTCCAGGATCTGCAAGAGAACAGGCGTATCTACTCATCAAAAACCCCTTAAGTTCATCGTCAAGCCCCTCTATCTGCTCTTTAAACTTTTTCGACAGGAGATCCTTGCAGTTGGCTCCAAGTTTAAAGACAGTAGACTCCCTTTCCTTGAAAAGAGATGCATTTTTCCTGAAAAATTCCGTGTCACTCAGATAGCTAGACCTTGTGCAGTCAAGCCCATCCTCCCCATAAACAAATTGGATTATTTTGCTTCCTATTCTAGCAGACATGTCGTACGCTACTTTTAGCTCCTCCATGTGCTTAACCAAGCATCTCTGCAGATACCCGGAATTTGCTGTTTTGATTGCTGTATCAATAAGCCCTTCTCTCCCTGCCATACAATGAAAGAAGTACTGCGGCAAATCGATTCCATTCAAAAACCCTTGATATATATATCCTCCAGAAGATGGACTAGGGTCCAATTCTCTGAAACAAGGCAAAGTCTTTCCACTTACCATTATTGGAACCCTCCTACCTTCCAGTTCTTGCTGTCCTAAAGCACCTGAGATTTGGCTCAGATTGACAATCGAACCTTTGGCACCGACAGTAATGATCAGCTCCATTCCGTTGTTTGGGAAGCTTTTCTTCAACCCTGATGGGACGGATGCATCGACTATCGAAGTGGTCACCTTATTCATCTCAGCTCTCATGATAGAATCCAGGTAGACCTTTTTGTCTTCATAGAGATAAAAGTCTGGATTTGCCTCCATGTATTTCCTCTGAAGCCTCTGGGCTTCTTTGTCTTTAGCCTCTATAACCATTTTTCTCCTCGTGTCTGCTTCCTTGTCAAGAATGAGATCATCTATTCCTATTGTGAAGCCATACATTTGCAGATATCTATTAGCAACCCTCCCCACGTACGTTAATAGGTCGTTTGAAGCTGCAAATCCCTTGACTTCTCCACAAGTATGAGCAAGAGACTTGAAGGTTGGGCCCAGGGAGTTCTTGTCCAGGATCCCTGTAACTATGTTTCCTTGTTTAATCCTTAGTTTGCTTTCCTCAGAATGCTCTTTCCATGCATTTGCCGGGATTTTGGTTTGAATTTCGACATCCACCAACAGCCCAAGGTTCTTTATTATCGTCGAAATCACCTGCTTTCCAGAATACAGTCTTACGGGCTTGAGAATACAAGGCTTATCCAAAACAACCCGTCTTCCGTTGATTCCAGAATTCACCAGCGTAAAGTAATCCTCTTCTGAAAAAAATGAGTTTTTCATTGTCAAAATAGTTGCAACAACAATATGGTCTTGGGTAAGCCCCCTTATCGGGTTTCCATCGGTGGGCGCCAGGTAGTTGAAGTCGTTCATTACTATATGTCTTGCCTCAGCCTCAGACACATACGTTTGAGGAAAATGGATATTCATCTCGTCCCCGTCGAAGTCTGCGTTGTAGGACTTACAGTTGGCATAGTGCATTCTTATTGTTCTTTCCCCTTTCAACACTCTACATTTGTGAGCCATTATACTTGGCCTATGGAGAGTTGGCTGCCTATTCACAAGCACTACATCTCCATCCACAAGATGTCTCCAGACAGTCTTCTTACCATCCAAAAGCTGATTGGCTAGCGCATATCTCTTTTCGTCAGCCATGTGTTCCAGACTGAGCATCACGTCTCCATCTTGCAGATATAGGCTTCCTGGATAGGTAGGGCCATTCACAACAGCCTTCTTAAGCCTACTTACGTTGAAACTAGTCACTCTCTCCGGGAAAGTTAAAGCCTCAGCAAACACGGAGGGAATGCCTATTTCTCTTGTTTCGATATTGGGATCCGGAGATATGACGGTACGCCCCGCAAAGTTAACCCTCTTTCCCATTATATTTCTGCGGAACAGCCCCTCCTTTCTTTCAAGGATCTGCTTGTGTCCAGGAGGTATTGTCGATGCATAGTTCCATTTCTTTATGTTCGCATTATCGAAAGATGAAAGAACAGCGCTCTGAAGCTCAGGCCAGTATGAAAGATCCTTTGTCATCGATATGCTGATGCTAATAATGTCACGGAGATAAATAATTTGAGGGTTTTCTATCTTCTTTCCATTCACAATGCTTATGGGACGGAATCTGTTAGGGACGACCGGAACGTTGGAGATGAAGAAGATTCCAGGCTCTCTTGTGGAGAAAATGGACTCAACCAAATCTCCTTCATTTAAAAATAGATTTTCGATGAGCTCCTTGACAACGTCAGGTGAGAGTAGTTCAAAGTCGTTTTCGTCTTGGTCCTTTCCTTCGTTTCTTCGGAAGTCTTTTAGTATTCTCATGTTTGCTCCTCTGGTGATTCGAGGGTTACTATGCCCACACCTCACACACTTTCTTCTGGAGCTTGCATTAGAGAAAAATTTGTGTGCTACCTCTTGATATCTCTCAGCCGGAGACGCAGACTTGTTTTTCTTTGCCGACTCTACCTTCTCAATGACAATCCTATACAGCTCCTCCTCTTCCTCAACCATATATAGATCATCCAGCCCATCGATTTCCTTTCCGTTCCTAAGAAGAGAAAGCTTACAGAACAAAATCAATCTATCATAGTTCGTTATTCTAAAGTGCTTGCATTGGAAGCAGCAGCATTTAACTATTGAAAGCAATGAGTCAAACAGAATAGGATTAAAAACAGGCCTTGGAAGCTTTATGTGTCCAAAGTGCCCTGGGCAGTTTAGGAGCGATAGATTGCAAGTTTTGCAGTTCGATGAAAAATCTATCGGGCCCATTCTTAAGTCATACAATCCCCCTTGAACAGGATGTCCAAACCTATCGAAAGAAACCGGTACTACAACCTCCATGCAACTAGCTCTCTCTATTTCTTCGTCAGAATACAATCCAAATGATATCTTTTTTGGATAAAATTTCATAACCATTTTGAAGAGGGGCCCTTAAGTGTTTGAATTGAAAGAACTCTACGGGACCAGTGAGATGTTCAGTATGTGAAGTGGATATAAAGCATGGTAGCGCAACGGAAGCGCGCTGGGCTCATAACCCAGAGGTTGTGTGGTTCGAATCCCACCCATGCTAGATCCTTTTGCCCTTCATGCTATCGCTGCCTCCCAAGCTTCAACTTTAAATAAGAACCCAGCTTTATTATAAAACGAAATCAAACATATGCTGTGGTGACAACCACCTCCTCGGAATCCTTGCATCCCTTTCTTTTCTTTCCCTCCACTCCCTTTTTGCAGTTTGGCTTCTTCTTGTATGAAAAAACAGTATTGTAAACAATCTTGTGGCCCCCTCTATTTCTTGTTTCTAGGCTCACTGTTTTCACCACTGTTCTTGTAACAGTCTTTACTGCATCTCTCGCTGTTTCTGAAAGTGTACTCTTGGGGGCCTTCGAGGCTTTTGTTTCCTCCGAATCCTCAACCAAAATCTTTCTAACTAAGGGGAGAAGCTCTGCTATTATGTCTTGTCTTCCAATAAGCGGAGAGCTTGGAGCAGCCGATGGAGGTGAAACCACGCTGGAGATGGTCGCCTTCTTCTCTAAAGTCTCTGGAATAGCAATAGTGGTGCATTTCTCTGTACATATCAAAGATCCAGCACCAGGGTTTGGCGGGCTAGTCGAAATGCCCTCTATTTTCTGAGATGCAGAGCTCGAGGCCTCATCACTTTTCAGGCTTGTCTGTGGCGTGCTTTCCTGTGTTTTTGTAACCGTAAGAACAGAGATGCTAGGCTGCGTTACAGTTCTATACACTATAGTAGGAGACTCTGTGGTATTTTGCTTGGAAGAAGTCTCCATTCCCTTTGTGTCCTTACCAGGCTCATCATTCTTTTTTGATGTACCGCTAGAGACCGTGTGTGTTGTTGCAGATGCGCTTGCTTCCTTTACTGCCAATGGCTCCTGGGCGTACTGAGTTTTTATGGATATAATCGTGGAGTACTGTGTCTGTACGATTGTTTCTGTTTTTGTGTTACTTTCTGTCTTTGTTGTCGTAGATATCTCCCTGACCGTTGTTAACTTGTAATTGATTATGGGAACTTCACTCTTAACTGTTGTTGTTACTTCTCTGTACAACGTGATGGGCTTTTCAGCAGTGATTGTTTTCGAAAGAACTCTAGTGACTGTTACAACAGATAGCCCATTCTTCTCCTTGTCTTCAAAGTCCTTCTCCGTATCCGTTTCGTCCTCTATTTTCTCCTCTTCACATGGAACGTCTTTGAACTTGGAACGCTTTATGGAGGCGGGAATAGAATGTGCCTTCTCAGTATCTTCTTCTGGTACTTTGGAACTGTTACCCTCACACCTCTTCTGTTTCTCTGGTTTTTCAGAGTGAGAGGAGTAGGATGTCTTTTCTATAACTCTTGGAACTTCTATAGTTTTGAAAACGGTCCTCACTTCTTCCTTCTGGGTCTCGGGGGCCCTAGTAGCTTCAGACACGTGGGTATCTCTCTTTTCTTCGCTTTTCGAGATAGTGGCAGGCTTCTCGGAGACTGTCTCTGTTTTTGTTTCAATCACCGTAACATTTTTATAGGATACTGACGGTGGCTCTGTACTTTTAGATGTGGCCATTCCACCATTTCCACTCTCCTCCTTATGATGGATCACATGAATAAATGGAAACTGAGGCTCTGAATCCTTCTTATACGAATCGATTGCCCTGTTAGCAAGAGTCTCTCTCATCCACTCAAACTCCCCACACTCATCTTTGCATTCACCTTTTCTACAATTCATACATCGATTCACATCTTTGTATACTACTGCCATGCATCTTCCCTTGTTACAGCTTGAATCGCGTACTATTGGCAGGTTAAAGCTCTGAAGGTATTCGTCATACTCTTTTTTTGGAAGATACACTGAATTCAGGCAGTCGTTCAGGCTTATTCCATATCTCCGGCATCTGGCTGTTAGCTCGTTCTGTATGGCATTCAGATATCCCATAACTATCAAGATCATCATTGTGGAACTGAGTGTTTGTTTGTTCTCTCTGCATTAGAAATATTTGTGCGGCTGGGTTTCACATCTGGATCAGACGTTTTAATAAGGGCTGTTATGGGCGTGATGGTGTAGGCTCGGTGGTCTAAGGGTATGATCTCCGCTTTGGGTGCGGAGGGCTCCAGGTTCAAATCCTGGCCGAGCCCTTTTGCCGTGCCATTATTATTTCAAGCAAAAATAGTTGCCTTGTGATACAGATATAACCATTTTATATCTCTATCCCCATGGAAGAGTATACATTATGCTCTTCGAGTACTGAGCAGGGCGAAATACCAATCATTCATGTCAAGAGATTCAAGGAAGAGCCTCCGCTGTTTCCAAGGACTAAGTCGCAGCTGCAGTACATGTACTTGCCAAACAAGCCTTTGTTTGTGGGGCCGAATACCATACCAAGGTCCTGTGACTACCAGGTAAATGTGCTCACGACAAAGCTTAAAAAGAGGCTCAAGCACGACCTTCCCTATCCATTTCTTTGCCTTTCAATGAACTTGGACAAGACGTTTTTTGAAGGAAAGTTTATTTTTGTGTCTGAGGCCCAGGAAACAGATGATGCAAATGATCTATTGCTGGTTAGAACTAAAGAAAGGATAATACATATTAAGGAAGAGGCTGGCCCGAATACCGAAGGAAGAAATGAAATAAGACTGGAGCATATAAAGGATAAGCAGCACGATATGTATAAGGATGCTTGTCAGGACTTCGTGGCAGGAAAGCTGCTTGAAGATACTGAGGAAAGAAAAGTAAATGTGATCATTAGGGACTCAACTATTAACAGTCTTTTGAAGAAAGAGGTATACACGCACTTTTACGTAAAGAAAGAGAATGGCAAGTTGTACGTAGTTTTTGACGAGGTATATACAAGAGAAATTAAATACTATGATTACCTTACCAAGTATGGAGAGGAGGTCATAAGGTCCCTAAAGTCTTCGGAGACTAGAGTGTATTGCGGTGGAGAGGCTACTGTTGTTGTATATTCATCAACACTTTTCTACAGCTCTTCTGGGATCCAAAGGTTGTTTGGAGGAATTGATGTAGAGAAGTCTGTCGATGTCGTTGTAAACATCGAAGATGTAAGAGCTGTAAAAAGCTCAGGCGCTATTGGAAATGAGGTGAAGGTGATTCTGGGGATCAGACTCGAGGAAGGCGAATATGTTTTCAACAATGGGAAAATATACGCAGCAAGTCCAGACGGTGAGAGATTTGCATTTGATGGTGTTGTGTTTACTGATTTCATGGATAACCCGGAGCCTTCAAGCGATTAATTTGTTTGGGGTTTATTTACGAGATAAATGGAAAATAAAGTGAAAATTATATCTTCAGACAATAAGGAATTCGCTCTTGACTATGATGTTGCAGCACAAAGCCAGACCCTAAGGACATTTTTCAATAGGCCTGAAATGTTTTTGGAATCGATTTCTAGGGAGGTCAAGCTTCCGATAAAGGCGCGCTATCTTAAAAGAATTGTTGAGTTTCTGGTGTTCAAGCACTTTTCTGATCCAGACAAGGAGCCGGAGGAGTTCAAAGTTAGCGACTCTGAAGCCCTAGAGCTATTGGACATTGCTGTATACCTCAAGATTTAGTGGAAATAGAATAAATGCTTTATTACTTACATAGAGAGTGTATTATACACGCTTCCTCCTGCAAACGCCTCTCTTCTTTCAATATTCTGTGCCCTTTTTTCCATTGAGGGAGATGTAGTTCTTAAACTCTTTCGATTCCAATATTGTTTCTATCAATTCCTTTCCCGGGATAGCATTGGATATCCCCATGGATTCTATCATCTTGTAAATGGATTCTGGGTGCTCATCAAACCCAGGAAGATCGCTAGATTTCATGGGGTTGTAGAACCTCATGATTATCATACCCCGGTTCTAAATCCGGAGCTTCAGAATATTCTCGTATCTGGACATCTCTGGACAGTAGGGGCATTTAAAAGAGTTAAGGACACCTTCCTGGGAAAGCACGCTTGCTGCTTCCAGAGATATTACATGCCCGCACTCAAGCATCACAGGGATGTTTTCATCAACACAAAGAGTTTTTAACACCGGGCATATAAAGAGCGAGTGATAGTTTCTTCCCTTCTCTAACTTTATCTCAACAGGAAGAGTCTGATCATCCTTATCAAAGAATAGATTCGCAGAGGAGGAAAGCTGAAGAAAAGCAGATGTTCCTGTCTCAAATAGCTCTTTGAGATAGCATCTGTTTGGCATTCCACTTACTTCAAGATACTTAGACTTGAAGCTCTCAATAAGCCTTTCCCTGCTATTTTCCAAGGCCTCTCCAACATTTGCAGGATTTACTAAGAACTTGAGAAGTGGCTTGACATCCTGAATGTACGTAGGAACAAACGATCTTAGCTTCCCAAGGCATAGCTTAAGGGCTTCATCATATCTTCCATGGTGTATAAGCAGCAGGAATTCATGAGATGCAAGATATAGCTCAAGCCTCTTGCTCGGATAGCTCCCAAGAAATTCCTTCAAGAGCCCAGTGTGGTCCTTCGATATTTCAAATACAATTTCCTTGAACCTGACATAGTCGTCCCTGATTTTTGCCACTCCCTCCTTTCCATCCTTTATTTCGCATATTAGTTTCTCAACAACATCGGCACAGTCGTTTTCAAGGAGATAGTACACTATGAGATGTGTCACTGTTTGCATACTGTTTGGGTATGCTTGGTTTCCTATCTCTATGTCGGATTCTACAGGTTTATTGTCTTCGAAGAGTGAATCTTTCCAAAGTCTAATAAGGCCAGCTTCTGCATCCAGCAAAGTACTAAGTTCCCCACCATTGTCGAGAGGCAAGGCCATCTGTATTTCGTTTATCATCCTCACTGTTTCGTCCCTTAGATGCTGATAATCTATGTTGTGGATGCCATCAATCATAATGGGCTGGAGAGCCCTATAAAATATGTTCTATTTTCTAGTCCATAAACAAATGTCCCAGCCCTACTCAGGTGATTTTCGCAAGAATAGCAGAAGGATGCTCTTCGACAGGCTAATAGAAGCCATAGAAAACCTTTCCGATACCGTAAAGGAAGGAGGTTTGGGTGCTGTCTGTAAAGGCAGCCTGGACGAAGACAAATGGAGCGATACAAAGATAAAGTTTATGAGGAAGTACGGGCATATAAGATGATCATCTGTCTGCCCAAACTTATGCAGAGGCCTGGAGTTTCACGGAGTCGGAGAAGAAAGTATGCGCAGTAAGAGATACTCCTGTTATTATTTATTATAAATCCGAAGTTAATAAAAATCAAGCAAAAAAAAACTTAACCCTTGAAATAAATAATTCCGAATGGACGCACCAGAGATTTCTTTTGAGCATCAGGATACGTCTGTTCCAAACAGGTCTGGAATAATTCCTACCCTTCAGAACGTTGTTGCAACGGTCAATCTGAACTGTAAGCTTGATTTGAAGAATATAGCCCTTCGTGCTAGAAATGCAGAATATAACCCAAAAAGATTTGCTGCTGTGATAATGAGAATAAGAGAGCCGAAAACCACGGCATTGATCTTTGCCTCAGGAAAAATGGTAATAACAGGAGCAAAGAGCGAGAAGAGCTCGAAGATGGCAGCCCAGAGATATGCAAAAATAATACATAAGTTGGGGTTTAACGCAACGTTCGACGACTTCAAAATACAGAACATAGTTTCGTCTTGTGACATCAAGTTCAGCATCAGGCTGGAGGGATTAGCATATGCACATAGCAATTATTGCAGTTACGAGCCCGAGCTCTTTCCAGGGCTGATATACAGGATGGTTAAGCCCAAAATTGTACTTCTAATATTTGTTTCTGGAAAAATCGTTCTCACTGGCGCAAAGGTGAGAGATGACATCTACCAGGCATTCAACAATATATATCCTGTATTGATACAGTACAAAAAAACATAGCTCGTTTAACGACTCGCCCAAGACAGAAAACAAATAAATTCTTTATTGTTATCCTTTTTCGGTGGGTGCTCAGGGCCTTGTCCCTACTATTGTGAAAAAAGATTTTGCCTTTAGCTTTATCTCCTTAACCATGAAATTTCCTGTGTACTCTTTGTTCCCGTCGACATCTGTGTTGAAGATGCCAAATGCCCTTCCTTCTACAGAGTTCACTATCCCACCGACTGGCATTACAAGCACTACATATTCTACGGACACAGGAGTAATCACATCTCCTGTTTCACAAATCGAGGCTTCAGCACATCCAATCTCCTTGATGTCAAATGATAAGGGAATCCCGTTGATTTTGTGAGAATATATTAATAGCTTAGATGCTATACATTTGGAGACAGCTTTTCTAGGGCTTGTGAGGAACTCCGGGCTTATTTCCACATATGTTACAGTCTTGACAAGCTTGAAATTGATCATTTACTGAGCAGGATTAAAAATTCTTGAGACAATTGTGATGGGATAGCCCCAAGAATGAATGTTATTACTGGGTATTTCAAGCATACCAGGAGAATCAAGGAAATAGAAAGCAGTGCGATATCCGAAGTGTATATTTCAAACATACTTGAACACTGCAGCCCTGGAGAGTATCTGATAACTGATGGGAAAGGTTGCATTCCAGTATTCAGATGTATTAGAAGCGGTGGTAAGACTGAGTTCAAGGGATATTTGAAATACAGGCTCGGAAACAAGAATAGAAAATTCCAACTTGTTGAAGGCATCACGGGGGAGACTGCGATTATAATCGGTGGCAAGTATCTATATGTGCTCGCACAGGAAGCAAGTGCACCAACAAAGTATCTTGTTTTCACTGAGGGCCTCTTGAAAGAAAAGGATGTTGCCTTTTCCGCCTCTCCGGAAGACATACAAGAAGAATCCAGAAAATGCAAATCGGAAGCGCACAGCCAGGTAGTCTCATGTTTCTTGAAGAGCGTAAGGCCCCAGTACCATGCACATTTCTTGTACTTCTATGTCTCAAATGTAGAAGCCATATATGGACAGGTTCTAGTTTCTTGGGTAGACGGTGCAATGGTATTCTATACGCTGACATCTCCTCTGTTTCTTAACCTCAATGAACTCTTTTCAAACCAAGCATGCCTCCCGATGGCATACGGAATTCCTTACTTTCCTCATACAAACTTTACAATCAGCCACGAGTGGCAAAAGGTCTATGACTCCAGTTCATATGAATTTGCTTGGTGCTATCCTTCCAAATTTCTTCTAGAAGTCATAAGCTTGGTACTTCTTGAAGAGAGAATAGTGTTTTACTCCGCCATGGATTCTTCCCTGAGAGTACTGCAGATTATAGAACTTATAAAGCCTTTCAGATGGCCGCACATAATATGTCTGCCTCTTCTCCCAGGAATGGAGGAGATTCTTGAGAGTCCTCTACCCTTCATAGTATGCTTAAACAAAAAGCTGAAAATAGAAGGTGTAGCATTTGTGGATCTGGACTCTCTAAGGATACGCAGCTCTAGAAAATATGCCTTGCTACCTAATAAGAAAATAAAGGACGAGGTAGCAAAGAACGATCCAAAGGAGATAAGGAGTTGTATAGAATTAATAGCAACAGAAATATTGCTATGGAGAGAATATCTGATAAAAAGATGGGGTAGCAAGATAATAACCAGAATACCAAATAACCCCCTAAAGTTTATAGGAAGGACTCATCGGTTTTACAATGATTTCTTTAGAACCAGGATGTTCTTGGCTTTTATAACGGAGGCACGTGATTATCTATGTAGATACTTGGTTGAAATAGGAAGCGACCGCACTGTCATACTTCTGCCATATGCATACCTAGGCAAGTATATGCATACAAAAGCTCTACGGCTATGGATAGAGCTGTTTGATGGGGATATGGAACCGGTGATTGACCATCTGATTAGGAATGATCTCCTTTTAGACGTTGCAGATGTAGTCTTCAGGCGGCTAAGCTATAAGGAAGACTATAGTAAAATAGATGCCATCTTATCACACATCCCGTCTCCAACCCACGAAATGTACATGAATATTAATGTTATCTCCAAAATGCCGAGGGTTATTTTCAAGGATCTTTACTCCTATAATTTATATCATCTGAAAGCCTGCGACTGTAAAACCTTGGACCTCAGGAAGCTCCATTGTGTAGAGGATCCCGAATGGAAAAAGAAGCAAGGGCTGATGGAAATTGTTCGAAAAGAGGTGAGAGGCGTGCTTGAAAGGATGAAACAGGATCTATTTGATCCTTGGAAGGAGATGTGTGAGTGTAAGGATAGAAGATCTGCTATACTTGTCACTGGACCTGAATATGAATTTCTTTGCTTTCTGCTGATACCGGAAAACACAAGCTTGGCGATAAAATGCCATGATTCAGAAAATCTTCTTGAAAAGGATCCTCAGGTTTACTGGAGTATTGTGACATATTTCTTATACTTTAACCTTCCCTTAGGGAACAACCCTGGGTTTGATGGGAAAGTCGATGTTATTATTGATGAACCCGTGCTTGACCTTCGGATTGACGGAAGACCCAGGTTTTATATCGACTTCTAGCATAGGCTATGAGCAATGGACATCCTTGATCTATGGCCTTCTAGTATCAGAAGACGTTTGAATATGCTTCTCCTTCATAGCTGGAATCCAGGCTCTCTCTTTTGATATAGGTATATATGGGAACGGTTAGGCCGTGTATCATTACACTTAGGAACACTGTGCAACTAACGAAATCAATCGTAAGTGTTTCTTGAATCTTGTCTGTAAGAAGCGCATAGTACAGTGCACCTACTCCTATAGGGCCGAACCATCCAATAAACAGCGCCTCTCTCCGGGACTTCAGCTCAGGGATCTGACGGTACATAAGACAGCATATGACAGGCCTTCTGATGAAGATTATTACAAGCGAGACAATTGCATTTGACAAGGTGAATCGCCTGAAGTCTATTCTGGAACCAAAGAATAAGAAGAATGAGGTGCTAAGAATTGTATCCGTTACCTCTTGTAGATTTGAGTTTTTGGTTTCTAGTACAAACCACTCATCAAAGGAGAACATTATTCCGGCGAAGAATATGCATATCAGCTCGCTTCCGCCTATAAACTCCATAAGTGCCATTGAAAAGACAGCAAGGATTATGCCGTGGGCAAGAAAAGACTCAACGCCCACTAGTCTTCTTGTATAGCAGTATTTCAGCCCCTGTCTTGATAGAATGCCAATAGAAAGGCCTATAGCTGCAGACAAAAGAACTCTGACGAGTATATTATTGACGACGAATGGATAGATACCCTTCCCCAGACCATTCTCGAGCAAATCAAGCCCGAGGAATAGAAGGAAGATTCCCATCCCATCGTTTATGCCACTTTCTGCAGCAAGGAGTAGCCTGATTCTTTCAGGCACCATTTTCATCGCAAGCTTTCCATGTATTATACTAGAGCTTAGTATAGGGTCTGTAGGGGTCAAGCAGGACGCCAGCGACCATGACATGGATTTGTTGTAGTTTGTAAACAGATATACTAAGCCGAATGAAAACGAGCACTTGATTATTCCCACCACAATGACAAGGAAGAATATGGACTGCCATTTCACAAGCACATAGTTTTTCGGTAAGGACATTGCAACACTCATCGTCTGGATGCAAAGGACAATTCTTGAGAAATTGTACATCATGATTTTGGAATAGGCATAGTTCGTATTAAAAACATTCAGTCCGTGGTGGCCAAGGACTATTCCTGCAAGCACTGAAATCAACGACTCTGATAGAAATAGGTTATTTTTGACGTGTTTTGAAATCATTCCAAACAGCAGAACAAATGACGAAGAAGCAAGCAATAACCTGAAGACATCATCCATTTTCCACACACCTCTGTATTATTTATACTGGGATGCCGCTCTTTTGTGACCGCCCTGTTTTAATTTGAAACGGTTCGAGGATACTTATCTATCAGATGTAGAGCAACAAGTTTTTTAGTAGAAGGATTCTTAACAAAAATATGTAAATAAATGTTTTGGACCAATTAGATAAGAGAGGCTTTATTCTGATTTCTTTCTAAAGATATGGTTAACCTTCTCGTCATTAAGCTCACTGGTGTTAGCATCACGTAAATCAAGGACTTTTTTGCCAACCGGAGCAACTCTGGAAAGCCCGAGATCGTCTTCAATGATTAGTTTGAACTTCGGGTTGTCAATAAGCCTCTGGAAGTCATCCAGCTTCTTTTCGCAGGTTTCCCTCGAGATACCACCGCTTGCTAGAACGTTTCCTGCACCTGCTCCGCTTGTTATGTCTTCTTTGCCACACAAATTTCTAATCTGGTCCTTTCCCTGTATCAAGAAAGACTCGACATTCTGGATACTGGGATAGGTACTAGTGAGCTTGAAAGAAAGATCATCTGAGATTATCTCAACCGATGCCAATTGGCTTATGTTTACCTCCCGAGAAAGATCCTCTTTGTCATCGAAGTGGCACTCGATCCTGACACTTCCTCGGTGATCACACATTTTCTCAAGGAAGCTAACAGACTTATCTCCACACTCTTCGCAAATAAAGGCACATATCACGTTCTCTGTCACATCGCTGAGATCGACAATTTTCATCTTTCCAGACCATCCACAATTTGTACATTTCATGTCAGTTTCACTAATATTGCTCTTTAGTGTCTTTTCATATCCTTCCTTGCTCTCCATTGGGGGCATCCTCTATGACTCGCTTAAATTTCCCTTCCTCCTTCCTGAAGCCCAATAGAACTGAAGCATGTCACTCCAGCATTGGTGGAATCTTCAGTCCTGTCTATGTAGATAGAAATGTACACAGGCCAACAGATTGCAAGAATAAAGGGTATCCAATAAAATAAAGAAAGCATGTGGATATGATAGTTTAATCTCCGATATATCTGATCCATATCTTACACTCCCCATTAGCGCTACAACTAACAACGCTTGGCTTTCTAAATACATTCACGCCATCTAGACTTACTATGCTTGTTTCATGGAGCTTCATTTTGGTCAGGGATTTTCCATTGTCAAACCAAGCACTTTGGGATGAAACTGCAACAAGATCTTCGTCAATCAGAGCAGCCGTCTTTATATTTTCATTTACATTTAGTATCTTGACTTTCTGGATTCGTTTATCTAGCCATATAACTTGGTTCCTGAATACCACAATAAATCCCTCCTTAATACGCTTAATCCCTAGGGCTTGGCCTTTAAGTATCTCCATCATTTCTATGTTAAGTTCAAAATCATATACATAAACCCTTTGCCTGTCTGCAAACATAAAATTATCCTCAGATATGCAGCATATATGGTGAATCTCTCCACTAAGAACCTCTTCCCGCTCAAAGACACCTTCAAGACTCCACTTCCTCATAATTCCCCCGCTGTCAAGAGAATGGATAGAGTCAAGGACTTCATAGCTGACTATTGAGGTTGTATGCCCCCTTAAAGCTCCGAAAATCTCCAAGGTTATGCACTCCTTGATAACACATCTTACCAATATAAGTTCACTGCCTCCAACACCACATACTATCGTTATAATGCCCTCACATTCTCTTATCTTCATTTCTATCACCTGCTTGTCGTCAGTTTCTACAACCGATTCACTCTTTCCAGACAGTAAATTAACAGCTGTGATGGTTCTGTTGGAGGATGCAATAAACAAAAGCTTGTGATCCCTTGCCACCGCAGAGCACACAGTCGTGTGTTCATTAGGCACAAATGCCATCACTTCCTTTAAGCCAAACAGTCTATCTCCTGTTCCAAGCACAGACTCAAACAGAGGGCTGCTGTTGCTTTGGGCTGCCGTCATGGAGGGGCTAGTTGCACTGTTGCTCTTCCCTTCATCTCGGAACTGTCTTGGAGGTATCTTTGCAGAGGACGCATTCTGATCTTCAAATCTAGGGTATCTAGGGTATCCCTGCCCTGCCTTGTAACCAGATGTGCCCATGCCTGCCTTCCTTGGATCGTAGAATCTTGGTGCAGCGTCCACAGGTGGTGAAACATGTCCATACATTTCATACATCTTTCTCTGGTCAAACTGCTGCGGCTGATAATACATAGGATATTGCTTGTATGGATCCATTGCCCCGCCATACCCCATGCTTGTTGGATCAATTCTTCCTATGTTCTGGTATCGCCTCTTTTCGTTTTCTAGCTTCATCATTATTCCTTCTATTCTGCTCAGGTCCTGGGCATTTGATGACAAACCTGACCTAACTGCTGAAATATCATGGAATGCTGCATACCATTGAGCCAGGATAGGCATTCCTTCCGTGGGTTTGAAGTCTCCAAGACTCGCCTCATTGAAAAATACCTTTGCAGAACCCTCGTACTTCATTTTCGACAAGTAATCGTACACTAGCATGTTCAGTGCATCGTAAACTCCAGAGTCCTTCTTCTTGTAGGTATGATCCCCCATCACAACTTTGCAAGGGGTCTTTAAATTAAAAACTTTAGTTACACCTAAGAGCTTCTACCAGATCATCGGGAAATGCCGGTAGCACTCCTAAAAGTCTATCTGCTGCCGAAACATGGCCATTTCTACTATTTTCATGCAACTTGTATAAGCCATAAATATTTATTATACGAGTAACCCTTACTCAGTCACTACAACAGAAAAATCATTTCCAACATCAAAATCTATCACCTTAGGGAAATCGAATGGAATTCTTTTTGGTAGGAATAGGGTTTCCTCCTCATGCCCCAGTGCGCCATTGAATCCTGTTCCCCACGAGTATAATTCGTTCCCAATCTTGCATATGTTAAAACTATTATAGGAGCGAACTGCTTCGACCCCGTAAAGCCCAAGCCTTACAGGAGACCTTATACTTTCTGTTGACTGGATGCCAAGCTGCCCCTCTTTATTTCTGCCACAGCCATATAGACATCCATCTCTAGTAACAAACAAACTGTGATTTTCTCCGCCGGCCACCTGGATTATCCCCTCCAGAGGTACCTTGTGCTTGCTAAAGGTGCTTTCAGCCTTATCATGCCCCAACTGCCCATAAAGATTCGATCCCCAGCAGTAGGCTTCTTCGTCTGTGTTGAGTGCTATTAAGTGATTTAGGCCACATCCAACCGATTTGAATCTATAGTTCTGCAAGCGCCTTCTGGGCGTCGTTACTGCATCTGGTATAAGAGCCCTTAGCTTGTTTCTTTCAGATGTTCTTCTTCCAAGCTCTCCAAATTCATTTGAGCCAAAGGTAAAAATAGCATTTTTCGAGTCAAGCGCTGCTATGAAGTTTTGCCCAGCACTCAGGGTCTGTATGTTTTTAAGGGGAACCTTGATAGGAATAAAAGAAATGCTCTCCTTGGGAGTCAATCCAAAGGCACCGTTAGTCGATCTAAACGTTCCCCACACATACACATGCCCACTAGAAGTCAATGCTGCGGAGATAGAGGCGCCACAATCCATGTCTACAATCTTTTCACCAAGGCATACCTTCTGAGGAGTAGACTCATCACCATCTCTTCCTAGCGCACCTTCATCGTTACATCCCCAGGAATATAACGTCCCTTCAGAGTCAAGTATCAACGTATGCAGGGATCCGCATCTAACCTTAGTCAGAGACATGCCGTCGAAGAAAGAAAGCCTTGTTGGGACATGAGTGCTTCCCTCGTCTTCTCCCAGTCCCAACTGAGATATAGCATTTGATCCGAAAACAAAAACACTCATTCTAAGGACTTTATTTTTCGAAATTTATTCTTCCTCAGGTCTAATTTTCTATTTTTTCGAAGCCTTATGAAACTTGAGTTTTCCAATGGTTTCGAGGATTTGGCATTTGTTCTGAGGTATTTCTGCAGAGATGCTAGCTTGGAAAATGTAGACAGTGGGGTGAGACTTTTCAGCGGAGATGATAAGCATGAGGGCTTGGATGATGTGCTGAGTGCTTTATATAAGATGTTTGAGAAAAATCATGATCACAAGAAGATCAAAGAAACGAAAAAATTGAGAGAGAATCCAGAGGTGAGAAAGGCGGATGTGAGTATATCGAGCTTGGTGTCGTTTTATGGGCTTTATTCCCAAATGATCACGCAAGGGATCCTGAAGAATAAGCCGTTTATTGACCAGATGGTAGAGAAGATTGCGCCATGCATGAAACTAGATCCTGATTTTCAATTGCTTGACATACAGGTTGGTGAGATAGTGAGCGTCGGAGATGTTCAGGATCTTGATAAGCTTTATTCTGAAGAAGTTATTGGAAGAGAGAAAATGCAAGTTCTAAGCGGGCTGAGGGAGCATGTAAGGAAGGAGGAGCTACTAGGAAACAAATTTCTCTTTGTTACAAATATGAAACCAGCCAAGTTCAAAGGACAGGTCTCTGAGGGAATGATTCTATGTGCAAAGGGTAAAGACGGAAAGATTGAACCTATTAAAATACAAAGTGAAATAGGAAACGGGTCCAGACTGGAGTTGGAAGGATTTGAAACAATTCTCAATGACTTTAATTCTGGGAAGGTTGATATGAGGAAAAGTGGATATGCTCGTGCTTTAGAGTCATTTAAGATTGTAGACCATTTTCTTACTTTTAAAGGAGTTAAGGTTACTTGTGGGGGAAAATATATCAAGACCAACACACCGGATGGCCTAGTAAGCTAATTAAATTGATTTCAAATGATAGCATTGGAAATACGGGCTTCTTTGTTCCTAATGATAAATAGAATTTCCATTATGGGTGATGGATAACAATGGAATTGGAAAAGGGAATAGATTATATCTTCTGTGGATCTAGAAAGGAAATGGAGTGCACACTTCGGATTCCGAGGCCGGTTATAACGTTGACACCGTATAAAAGCAAATGCTCTGATCTGATATGCTGGGTGGATGGAAAAGACATTGTAATGACACCCAAAGACTTGGCAAAGAATCTTGAAAGGATGGGCGGTAAACATGTGGTCGTGGAAAACTGTGAGTTGATGGAGGTGTTTGGATACTTGCCTGACATGATGTATCTGAAGAGAAAAGAAATTTCATTTATTCTTTTAAATGCTCAAAGAACACCTCCATTTGCTGAAGATCCTGTCTTCTTATCAAATAGCAGGTATTTTATAAGGGCCAGGGGAGATGAAAGGTATGCCATAATCTTTGCGCTGCACAAGATCTATAAAAACATGTGGGTTGTGTGTAAGAATGTAGAGCGAATGAGGATGTTTTCAGAGGTTTTCAAGCTAGAGCTGGTTGTTGTGAAGCATGGGGATGATGTGAAGGGAAGGGGTGTTGTTGCTGTAATGGATGGCTTTGTGAATGTTGAGTGTGAAAAGCTATTTTATGTTGGAGAAGAGTGTAAGGGAATGAAACCCATGGTACTAGAAATGGGCAAGATTGGGAAGTTCCTACACAGGATAAGGGATGTATGCAGCATGCTTTCTCCAGCTGTTGTCAAGGGGAAAAGGAGGCTTGATATCAATAGACTATGCAACATTGAAAAATAGAAATGATATCTTTAGTGAAATGGCTTACGTAAACCCCTATATTCCTATGAAGGACTCGCCGAACAATAAAGTCTTCGGCGAGAGTATTATCGACGAGAAGTTGGTGAGGAAGTTATGTTTTGGAGGTGTGTGCAGTGATTACAGATGTGTCGCATGGAGAATTATCTTCCAGGTTGTTGGGTTGAGGAGGCAATCACATGCAAATGAGATTGAGACTAGGCAAAGAAAATACATGGGAATGGCTGCAAAGATGGGGTGCTCTTGGCCGACAGATAAGGATAAGTACTCTGTGAACGAGATAATAGATAAAGATTGCCTTACAAGGCCAAACGGGACATATCATTATGGCAATATTAGACTTCACGAAAAGATAGCACACCAGATCGATCTTGACATAAAAAGAATAGATCCCAGGTACAAAACTTACGCAGATGTAGACATATCATACATGTACTATCACATACTATGGCTGATTGCACAGAGAAGACCACAGCTTGGATATGTGCAGGGAATGGCTGATATTTTAGTTCCATTTGTCCTTGTTTTTTCGCATGAGAATATTGAGAAGGCTGAAAGTAGCACCTACTTCTGTTATTCGCGTCTACTGGATGAGATACAGCATAACATAATAGAGCTCCAAGCGGGAATGATTAAGGGGATGGATCTTATTTTGCAGACTGTGGATCCAGATTTCCACAAATTTCTGAAAGATAT
Source organism: Encephalitozoon hellem ATCC 50504 (assembly GCF_000277815.2). Classification (NCBI taxonomy): domain Eukaryota; kingdom Fungi; phylum Microsporidia; family Unikaryonidae; genus Encephalitozoon; species Encephalitozoon hellem. The sequence continues at coordinate 180,281 of NC_018471.1, forward strand.
CGGATTGGAAATACACATGTTTGCATTCAGATGGTTTAATTGTTTTTTTACTCGAGAATTTAAGATGCCTGTGCTACTTAAGGTTTTGGACACCATTTTTGCTTCTGATAACATTAGCGAATCTCTGTTGTATTTTGGGGTAGCTCTTCTGATGAGGCTCAAGCCGGTTCTGATTGAAAACAACTTTTCCTACAACATTCTGTTCTTACAGAGTATATACGAACGGGAGTGGGAGGAGGCTGAAATAGAGTTGGTTTTGTCATCGGCAAAGTTTTATAGAAAAGTGACTTCTAGACAATTGATCTGGTCCCGGTTTTGGGACTGAGGTCGGTGAGAGGTGTAATTTACATAGTATTTAACAGGGTAAGGCGGATTTGTTTTGTTTTTAGTTGACCCTTATGAGGATTTTCTTTCTTTTATTAGGAAGTGTGATGTCGGATGCATTCTCACTGCTGCCAGTGTTCACCAAGGAAGACATGGCTCTAAAGGATACCTTCCTTGTATATCTTTACTACTCAAGACCGAATGTTTATTGTCCTGCCTGTGAGACATTCAATCGAAACATTTCCGTACTGCAGAAATATATTCCTGTGAAGAAAATAAACTTCTTTGAGGATCCGGAAGTTGCATCATGCTTCTATTCATTTCTGTTTCCGTCTTTTATAGTTAGAGATAAAGGACGTAGCTACCACCTGCATGTAGACAGCTTTGAGGAGTTGGAGGAGTTGATTAAGCACGGGAAATGGACTCAATTCGAACCTGTAAGGCGGTGGATGGATTTGGACTCGTATTTCATTAAGGTTTATTCTACTGCAAATTATGTTTTTTTCAAGGCTATGCAGAAGTCTTATGTGATCTTAGACGTAATTCCTGGATGGGTTATAAACTTTGTATTTAGCGCCATCATTGCATACATGATTTATTCTATATGTGCTATTTTCATGTCTCCTGTAGAGGATAAAAAGAAGGAATAAACATATGCTATCATATCAATGGACTTTGAGCTAGACTTCCTGATACAATATTTTAGACTAGGGTCTTACCCTAAATGGAAGACCTTACAAAGATACTAAAGGGGCCTGTGAAGGAACATTCTGAGTACTTGAGAAAGTTTATCTTAGCTTTCAAAAACGAGAGGAAGGAGTTGGAGATAAGGCTAGGGAAAATAGTTAGCAAGGAAGATGGAAGTAGGCTTAGGATCGATGCAGTGGCGCCTGTTGTGTTCAGAGATATCCCTATCGATTACAGGTTTGAAAGTGCAGTCGACTTCAGTGATTTCAACACTCTCAAGAAGCATTTTTCTACTTTCAAGAGTGAGGCCAAAAATGATGTGGTTATAATCAACGAAGACGGGAGGGAAACATATGAAAACGGGGTGCTTAAGAAGGTTGAGAAGAAAATAAGATCCCAGAAGCTTGACATATTTATTCCAAATAAGAAATACGATGTGAGACTTGTTTTAAGTGAAGAGAATGAAGCATTCAAGCGTCCCAGTAAGAAGAAAGCCATTGTAAAGAGGGTTAGGCGGAGAGAAACATATTTTATGGAACCCTATGGATTCGATTTTACAGAGACTATTCTTTCTGGAGAGAAGGATGAAAAGGAGAAGAGAAAGTTTGAGATTGAAGTAGAGGTGTTCAGTTCTGAAAAACTGGTATCGAATGACTTTGTTTCTCTGATATACAACTTTAACATTGATCTTCCTACACAATGAACATCCCTTTTTAGCTTGATCAGGGCTGGGTGTATCTATAGTTGCAGAGGTGATGGTATGTGATTTTATTGATCAAGGGAGGGCTATTAGCCTGATGCTTCAGCCAGGAAGAAAAACTGAAAATTTTTGTACCCCAGATGGAAGGAAGAGAACTAACATTCAAAATATGCTTGATAGGAGATGGGGGAGTTGGAAAGACGACTTATATAAACAGAGTACTTGATGGAAGGTTTGAGAAGAATTATAATGCAACGGTTGGTGCAGTGAATCATCCTGTGACGTTCCTTGATGATAAGGGGAATGTAATAAAGTTCAATGTTTGGGATACGGCAGGACAGGAGAAGAAGGCGGTTTTGAAGGACGTATACTATATAGGTGCTAGCGGGGCCATATTTTTCTTCGATGTGACATCCAGAATCACATGCCAGAACCTTGCACGATGGGTCAAGGAGTTCCAAGCAGTTGTTGGAAATGAAGCGCCTATAGTTGTTTGTGCCAATAAGATTGACATAAAGAATAGGCAAAAGATTAGTAAGAAGTTAGTGATGGAAGTCCTTAAGGGAAAGAATTACGAGTACTTTGAGATCAGTGCAAAGACGGCGCACAACTTCGGGCTTCCGTTCCTACATCTAGCTCGTCTTTTCACTGGAAGGCCCGACCTTATATTCGTATCTAATGTGAATCTTGAGCCAACTGAGGTAAATTATGATTATCATAGCCCTGAGGAAACGAAATATATCGATTATATGGAGCAGGCTGCGAAGATGGCACCCGAGGAGTAAGATTAAAACTAATACATCTTATATCTTGTTTTCAGCAAAGCTGAGTTCAAATGTTAATTTCATCCTTTGAGGGAACCCTAAAATGGAGAAGAAGCTTCCGACGGTTGTCACTATTGGAGGAAGAAGGTATGTTAAGAATAATCTTAACAAGGGAACAGGGGACGGAAAAATTAGACTGAAGGAGGCGTTGAAATCTCTCGGAAGGACTGTTCAAAAGTCTCAAATATCCCACTGCACCATCAATACTAAGGAAAGCATACATGTGTATACTTTAGACGACTCCAAAGTTATTTTAAACAAGAACAACGACCTTGTTGGATTTATTGTTACTGGAAAGGCACAAAAAATCAATAAGAGCGTGTGCCAGGAGCTATCAAATGCGATGGGTGACAATGCAAAAGCCCCCGAGAATGATACAGTTGAAGAGAAGTTAAAGCATTGATGCCTTTTGCCTAACAATTAAATACTTTTAATAGGTTCTTTGAATCGGGTGACTTAAGAGGACTGCTGCTCTGAATGCTCTTTGATTCCCCAAATGCTTAAAAGAGTAGAAGACGAAGCAAACTGAGCATAGAATGGGTTGAAGCGGACCTTCACGTTATCAAGCCCAGGTGTCTTGAATGCATGCAGCCTTCTCCTAGTTTTAGGATGATAAACAAGTACAGAACTACCTTCGCAGCAAAGAAAGAATTTTGAGTCTGGTGTGATGCAACCACTCCCTCCCCTTTCCAAATTTAATGCATTTCTTGTTGAACCATCCGGACTAAGAAAAAGGTGGCTTTTCTCACCAGAAACTACTATAAAACTTCCGTCTGGAGAATAGAACATTTCCTTATACCTTTTTTCTGGAAGTGATGAAGTGCTTTTTGGCCCCTTTATATTTCTTTTGTCGTATATCTTGAGCAAAGTGCCATTGATCAGCATTGCATATTCATTAGAAGAAGACAGGCAGCTTATAGAGTTGGGTGCGCTAATTCTATATATGGGGTTCTTTTTTCTTATGTCCCAATAATTAGTAGAATCGTATGAGGAGGACATAATCGTATCTTCCCTTGGGCACACGGAGAGTGCATTTATTTGACTCTTATGATCAGCAAAAGTGGAGACATACTTGTTATCAAAAACAGATAGAAGGTAAAGTGAGTTGGATGCCGAATGAACGATTGTGTTAGGATACATGAATTTATACTTTTGTATAGTTGGAAGGTGAATGATATTCTGGAGGCTTCCCGATATCGATGAATACAATCTCAGTACGTTGCCCTGTGTGCTACTTATCATGAGGCCATCTGTTGAGTACTCCACTTCTTCTGGGGAGATTCCAGACCCTAAAGGCTTTGACCTCTTGAACTCGGAAAATGCTTCGTCGGTAAGGATCATCCTGCAAAGAGGGATACAAAAAGGGAGTTAAAGTGGATTTTGAAAGTTCCAGAGTTTATGCAGAATGTCAGAGCATAATGTTGTGAAATTTATTTTAAAATACAGTCCATCTTGGCTTCATTAAGATAAGTTATATGCTCGTAGTATACTAGCAGTTCTTTTGCCTCGAGGCCTATGCTTTTTATATGCCTCTTCATTGAAAGTTTTAAAGAGTTCATTCCAGGTTTTTTGCTCAATCTTTGTTTCTAGCTGGGACAGGATCTCAGAGAGCTTTCTGGCCTCAAAAACCTCTAACAAGTTCACCAGAAGTTTGTACTTCTCGTTAGCCCCAAACGACCGTGTTATTGAGACTATGAACTCTGTGATAAATACGGGGTTCCATGTAAAAATAAGCCCAGAGATTATCTTGACTCTTTTGTTATATTTTTCTTTATCTTCTTCGGATCTCCTGAAGCTCAGAACCTTGATATCCTCAACCAACATTTTTTTTGAGAAGATTATTATGGACTTCAGTGTCCAATCCTTAACTATCCACTTCACAACAACTATGAAGTCCGATGTCTTATAGTTGTCAATATACTTCTTCATATTGTATGCAACTATGCGTGCATTGTCTTCATTTCTTATCCATTCTCCGAAGTTTGCATCGTATGTATCATCCATGTAGGAGATGGACTTTTCTATTTTCTCTAGACATAACCCCATGCTCTTACTCCTAAACACCTCTTTTTATAGAAAAAGGTTCTCCTTTTAAATTACCAAACAAAGAGCAAATCAAGCCTGTAATTAATTAAGATATAGGTGACACCAAATCTTTATGAAAAAGCTTATTAAGAGCAAATTCTTCGTCTCAGCACACTTAAATACAGCGAAGAGTTTATTGTGCTTGCTTAAACTCCTTTTGTCAAATAGGAGGAATAAACAAAAATAGAGCAGAGCAAATATACCTATTTGTTTAGGAAAATCATGGGCGGAATAGTGCGGTTTGGGCCAAATCATCTGTTTCTTATAGGAAATTAATACTAACCATATCAATCAATATTCTTTTGATATTTCATATCAGAAGATATATATTAATTGTTTCACGGAGCCATACCTTAAGGGGTTACAGTACTATTGAATGTAATATGATGAGGTAAGTATTCACTCAGTAATATACTCATATAATGAGTTTTGAAATATCTATTTCGTATAAGGAGTCTGAGTATACCCACAGCCTTCCCCTGCAGGAATCATAGGTGATTGCTCTAGGTGTAAAGTATAGCCTTATAAACATCTTGTATGTATTGAGGCAGTATAGCTCTATGCTGTCAGATAAAAGAAGTATGAACAGAGCCCCGAATACTCTGTATCCCTGGTAGCCGCTTGTTTTATTTATTGACTTAAGCACTTCTTTTCCATAAACAACCATCTCATGATTACTCTCAAGGATCAATAGATCAAGCACACCTGGAGTTACAGAAATAAATTTTAAATGGCTTAGAAACTCAATGAATTTTATCGGCACACTTCCCCTATTCTGCCTCCAACCTTGAATCAAGCATAGATGTGCATCGACCAAGACATATATATCAGTCCCGACTTCTGCAAAATCTATTATTTTGCCAGGCATGGTTACAATGTGTCTAGGTTGAAACGTCGAAGAGTCAAGAAAGGACATCGTACATTTATGTGAAAAAATTACATTGGCGTTGACATGCATCTTCTCTATTCTCCATTCCATCTTTGTGAGTACGGGACTACCTATCTTGAAATAGTAATACCCATACCTCTCAATTTGAAGAAATACAACATCCTTGAACTTAAGTATCTCTTTTACTCCGTTTGAAGGAAGAATTACGTCTTCCCTTATTAAACCCTTCATGTTCAATATGTAAAGTGTATCTTTAACACACATAAACAAGTCGCATTCTATAAACTCCATGTGCAGAATGTCTCCATTGAACAAAGCAGATCTGATCATACCGTCGATCTTTCAAACAGTTATGATGCAGGATTGAAGACAAAACATGTTTGAGCTATAGAAGAACCTTTGGACGTGTAAAGACAAAACTACATTGGAGTTTCGAAAATTTATTTTTCTCCTTGTGAATCTGAAAACTTCAGCACTTGCTTTTCTACCACCTCCAGAGCTTTAGATGTTTCTCTTATCTGGTCTTCGATCAATTTTCTTTTGTATTTATCGCTGTCCTCATCCATGGCTGCAAGCTTTCCCCTTAAGGTAACTAGCTCATCTTCATAGGCCCTTTTCTCTTTGTTGAGTCTTTGGAGAGCATTCTCTGCCACAGAATGTTTCATTTCCATAGTTAACGGGTGTAGCATTTAAAAATTTATCACTTCTGAATTTCTTGCACGGATTATCTCAAGCATTGCTGCTATTTGACATCCATCATAGGCAGGCGGTAATTTATTCTGTGTGCATACCAAAATAGAATGTTTCTGCGCCTGGTAATATAGTTGAGCCTTTTCTGCGAGATTCAAAAATACACCGTACTATGCCCTTATGATAAAAAAGATCATTCACAGACCAAAGAAACCGCTTTTTGTATTTAAAAGAGAGGAGTCTTTGCCATATGGGCCTAGGGTAAAGAGTGCACCGCCAATTGAAATAAACTTTGAGTTGCCTTCAAAGGCCGAGCCAAAGCCAGTGATAAGGTTTACAAGGCCTGACGGAACACCTATAAGAGTAGAAGACTTAATAGATTCAACAGATAGTGAAGTGTTGACTGAGAGCTCAGCGGAGGCAGAAACAGAAGATGAAAGCATTCTGCAAGGAGAAAATATAGCTTGCACGCAGGAGAAGGCTGAGCCAGAATGCAAGGAGCAAAAACTTGCCCAAAAGGAAGCAGTGTCTAGCCTCGAAAGTAGGGAGTTGATGCTGAACAATCTTCTGAAGAAATTTTCTGAGGAAAGGATTGCTGAGAATAGAGGCCCATGCTACAAGGTTAGTGAGATTCTCAGTATAAAAGAACGGCAGCCGATTCCTCTTGAGCTAAAGATAAAGACCAAAAAGGAGACCAAGGGAGTATACCGGCCGGATAGCAGCAGAAAAGATACGTGCATTGAGCAGGCTAGGCTTGAATTCAATAGACTTACAGCTAAAAACATCGGCTTTGTTATAAAGAATCTTAAAGGCATTCGAGTTGGAACCATTGAGGAGATGAAAGAGATAGCAAACATTCTATTTGATAAGGCGATTTCTGAGCCCACATTTGTAAAATACTATGCGCTTGTTGTACTCGACTTAAAGAAAGAGTGGCAGTCTGAAGAAGAAAAGTCCAGGGACATAAGCCAGACTGTGTTCTTTGGAACACTTCTTACATTGACACTGAAGACATTCGAGAACAAGGAAAAATGGGGAGACGAGCACAAAAGAAAAGAGGAAATGACGTTTGAAGAAAGAATGGCTTACGAAGAAAAGCTTGAGGAGGCGGAGACGGAAAGATATATAAAGAAAAGAAAAACACTTGGGACAGTTGATTTCCTATCTTCACTATATTCTTTGAACGTGATAAGTTATGTGCATATAAATGCTTGTATAAACACACTAATGAAGTCCTCTGACTCTGAGAATATTGAAGTGTTATGCTATCTGGTAGAAAATATAGGCGAGAAGCTAGTTGTAAGTGGGAAGGAACACATCATATCAATGATATGCTCTAAACTTGTACAAAAGAAAAACAGCTATGCAAACAGAATTAGATACATGATAGAAAATCTCCTTGAAAAGAAAAACTCCTGGAAGCCAAAAGAGGTGAAGGCCGGAAACGTCTTTTCTTGTCTAGAAGTTGAAAACGATTACGGGAATGCACAAAACCAAAGTCCTGAGGAATCAAGCAAGGAAAGCGTGCTTACATTCCTCTCGTCCTTGTCAGAAGAATTGTCCATGGCATACGAGGACGACGATAAAGAAGTCCTCTCTGACAATCTGCGGATTGGGGAATCAAAGTTTGGTGCAGTTCCATTCTATTTATCATATTTCCAAGAAGCTATATCGAATCATAAGATCTCTGATCTGCTTTTCGACTTTTTCATCTCGTTTAGGAGTACAGCAAATGTCACCGAGACACAGCTGAAAGAAACACTAACGAGCCTTAAGAATGAGCTGGAGATTTTGAAGATCGACTTCCCAATATCCCCTAAGAAGTATGCAGAACTTATAACAAAACTAAGAGTGTCTAAGATAATATCCCAGCCACTGTTCGAAGAGCTCAAAAGCGAGGACTATAATGGAAGAGTTCGGGATCTGATTCTTAAATGGTACAAATCAGATAAGGACCGAGAAAAGGCACTTACTATCTTCCCAAGTGAAACGATAGAGAGTCTTGTTGCGAAATAAAGTATGGTATTTCATTTAATTTCAGGAGCATCTTGCTTCGACATCTATTTACTTCTTTTGGTATTTCAAAATTGAGTTGTAGTGGTTTAAAGCAAGAGATAGCAGGGAAAGCTCTCTCCCAACTTCCTTCCTGAATAAGTGTTTGTTTAAGATTTCTACAACATTTTCTCTTTTGATGGTGTCGGAAATTTCAAGAAATCTGGTATCGTCTATGTCCTTGTATCCTATCAGGGTAAACAACTTATCGCTTTCATTATCATCGTTCATAAATGTTCTAGCAAATCTTATAGCCTCCATATGCTTTCTCGTTCGTAATAAGTCAACAAAGACTAGCTTTGACAAAGTTTCTTTTACGGAGGCTTCATTTTCAACTCCTAAATCAAACAGCTTTAGATCTTCACATATTTTGAAAGCATCGCTTGTGTTTTTCTCCTTTATGAGAGACAAAATCCTTTTCCTTGTGGAGATTGATGAGTAAAGCTCCGCATTGTTTCCAGGGACATTTTGATCATTCTGGTACCTACCATTCCATAGCATCAATGCATTATCTGCACAAACAAATCTCATGTGGTCAGCTATCACCCTCTTGGCCAGAGATTCTATATCCTCTCCAGAGAAACGTAAGTCATGTTCTCCCATCCTTCTTTCTGGGGCAGGCCGGGGCGTGTTCAAATGTCACTTCAACAAACAAACTGGCATCAAGAATTCCTGTGTCGAAACCAAAGCAATACTAGTTTATGGACAGAACTATGTAGCTGAACAGCACTAATATCATAAACTTGATGATTTTTCGAGATGCTTTTTCGAATGGAGCCATGTCTTCTTAGAAATCCTACGATTTCTACATTTATTTTAAGGAGGTTCAACCAATAGAACATCTTAAATAAGGTAAGGGGCCTCATTTCACATCATTGACTCCTATGACCTTATCCAATGTGCTTCTTTTGTGTATGAAAGAGAATGGGTATTTGCAAGATGGTTATGTTGCCCTTATTCCTTCATGCCAACAAATATAAACTGTAAGAAGAAATGGCATCCGAGCAGATATGAAACACTAGTAAGGGTAAAAGAAGCCGAAAAAGCTGTAGAAAAAAGCAGGATTCAAGAGGATGCAAGGAGGGAGCGTGGAAGGAGAGAGACACTCGAATCCGAAATACATGGAAAGTACACAGAGAGGATGCAGTGGATGCTCTAGGTTTAAGTTACTAACACTCTTAGAAAGCAGCTAGTGCTAAGGGCCTGTTCTGCACTCACTCACTCACTCACTCACATGGAATGGCAAAGAACCAATAAAATTTTGTTATAAATATATTCTTTCAGAGGGAGGGGTAAGATGAGAGCAGAATCTGGCGGTGGATCGAAGAAGACCTTCAAGACGATGAAGCTGGGATTCATGGGACTGGTTGGAATGGTGATTGTGTACTATGTGCTTCTATTTATCTTTGGAATCAAGTACTTGGATCCTCAGTACTACGGAAGCTACTTCTACGCTTGGAGAGTGAACTTTGCAGACAAGCTGATGACGCACGGAAGATACAAGCTGATCAAGAAGAACGAGCATCCGGACACGGAGGACAGGAAGAAGTTCTATGGGATTTCGCAGGACGAGTCTGGGCCGTATCTGATACGATTTGACAGGCCTGAGCACTTCCCGCGCGGGCATGAGCACCAGTTCACGCTGAACTTCCCTGCATACAAGGACTTCTTGAAGATTCGGGAGAGGTTTATTGTTGAGACTGAGGGGCTGCAAGAGGACATGAATCTGAGCCACTCTGACCTTATGGACAGGATGAAGAAGAAGAAGGAGGGAGGGGGAATGTACTTTGCAGACTACCGCGGAAAGTCTGTCAGGGAGATGCAGAACATATTGTTCCCAAACAACAATGAGGAGAAGAACCCCTGGTTCGGTGTAAGCAACATACTTATCAAGACCATCTCGAGCATCATGTCGAGTGACGAGGAGAAGAGAAAGGGATACCTGTTTAATGGAGAGAAGGTTGGAGACGACCTGATGAAGAACATCCGAGATGCTCTTGAGGCGCTTGACGAGGGGACTGAGGAGGGAGAGGTCCTGCTCTCTGAGAGTATATCTGACTCTGACATCAACAAGTTCTTCATCAACAGCGGGAGGGTGTCTGCAACACCGCACGAGACATTTGCCTATTCAAGGGCATACTACCTGTTCAACTTCCTGACTGCAGGAATTGAGTTTAAGTCCCCGAGCCTTGCAGAGATGAGGAGCGGGTCTTCTGAAGACGACAACGAGTTCCGCGAGGCACGAATGGACTATGTTGCCAACCTGTTTGCCAGGATATTCTCGAGCATATATCCCAACCAGCACAGAAAGGATGTCAGCAGCATCGGGACCCTTGAGAAGATAAGAAACTACTACAGCCCAAAGATGGTTGTCGATGAGAAGAAGGAGGTGGATGAGGCCGACCTTGATCTTGTCCAGAAGAGCTTCTCAAACACATCAACGGTTCCTGCATAGTCATAATAAAAAGGACTTTTCTACTCATACCTTTATTTTAGGCGAAGTCCTTTGTTTTGGGCTCGGCATCTTCGTAATACTGCACAGCATTGTCTATGCAGTAGATTAGCTCTTCAACAGACTCTTCTTTGTTCCAGTTCAGCGGGTGGAAGTTCAGCATGTTGTTTTCTGAGACAAAGCTCAGCATCCTCTTGCACATCTTTGAATACTTTCCTGTCCCAACCAATGCCGAGAGATCCTCATTCGGCGTATAGAACACATCCAGATCCTCGTCCTTGATCAGGTCCATTTTTGAAATCACATTGATACAGGGAACATTCATCCTTGCCATTGAAATAAGTGCACAAAAGCATCCATTTATGTACTTGTTGATATCGACCAGGTACTGGGATTCCATCACATAGACAATTCCACATTTGAAATAACGACCTACATGATCAATGATCCTGGGCATTATATCAGAATGCACGAATAGCTCTATCTGCCCAGGGCAATCAAAGACAAGGAAAGAGCCCTCGAGGTCTTCTAGATCTAACTCACTGATGTTTTCATAAAGCTCTTCCAATGCAACCATCAGCCCTCCATTCGGCCCATAGCCGTACTCCTCCATAACATCGTTGACCGTAATGAAGTCCCTAAGGTCTAAGACATAGTCGTCGTCACTAGAGATCTGTGCAGGGTCGGGATTTACCACTCTGTAGCTTCTCCCTATGTTCTCTCCATGCTCCTTTATGTTTCTACAGAAAGTCGACTTTCCTGATCCAGCCGGGCCAAAGACAAAAATAGCGTACCCCATCCTTACCTTCCATGAGAAAAGTTAATAAAGTTGTCCACTCGGATCCGAATGTCGAAGAGCTCCTACTCTCCCTCCAAATAGAGAACGAATCCTTCGAAGAGGATCAAGAGTCGGAAGAGGCCTCAGAAGACTCGCATGCATCCTCGGATGAGATAGAGTACAGGATCATAGGAGAATCGGGATCCAGTGGCTTTTCTGCAACAGACTTTAGCGCGAAGGTTCTGAAGGAAAAGGGAGAGTATAATATTTCCAAGGGCCCCTTGCCTTTCTCGTTGTTTGAGATTGTTGGTAATAAAGGACGCACGGAGTCCACCGTCATTACAAGCCAGAAGTTTTCCATTGGGGGAGGAAGATACGACTACGGGTTCACTCCTTCGGATCTAAAGAGATACAGAATCAAGAGAAAGAAGAAGACAAAGGAGGTGTGTCCCAATTGGGAAGATATTTCCGAGGAAAAAAGAAATGAGCCCAAGAGAATATGCGTTAGGTCTTTGAGGCTAAAGAGTAGAAAGTGAAAGAACAGGCATTAAACCACTATCTTTAATTGGCCACTTCGAAGGCTTTCGGTTATGTGGTATTCTTCGGTTTAATCACTGGGGCTAAGCCATGCATGTTTATGAAGCCTTTATGGGGGATTGACGGACGGCTCAGTGATAGTACGATGATTTGATTGGGAGCCTGGATGTAACTGTGGGAAACTGCAGGTAAGTTCTGGGGGTGGTAGTTTGTAGCTACTGCGTACCGAGTAAGTTGTAGGCCTATCAGCTGGTAGTTAGGGTAATGGCCTAACTAGGCGGAGACGGGAGACGGGGGATCAGGGTTTGATTCCGGAGAGGGAGCCTGAGAGATGGCTACTACGTCCAAGGATGGCAGCAGGCGCGAAACTTGCCTAATCCTTATTGGGGAGGCGGTTATGAGAAGTAAGATGTTTAGCAAGTATAAATTTGTTGTGATTTACTGGAGGGCAAGTCGGGTGCCAGCAGCCGCGGTAATACCTGCTCCAGTAGTGTCTATGGTGAATGCTGCAGTTAAAATGTCCGTAGTTGTTTGTATGTCTTTTGAGTGATGTTTATGGTTTTTAGTGGATGTAGTTTTATTGTAGCAGAGGACGAGGGGCACTGGATAGTTGGGCGAGGGGTGAAATACGAAGACCCTGACTGGACGAAGAGAAGCGAAGGCTGTGTTCTTGGACTTTTGTGGTGATGAAGGACGAAGGCTAGAGGATCGAAATCGATTAGATACCGTTTTAGTTCTAGCAGTAAACGATGCCGACTGGACGGGACTGTTTTAGTGTTGTCCGAGAGAAATCTTAAGTATGTGGGTTCTGGGGATAGTATGCTCGCAAGAGTGAAACTTGAAGAGATTGACGGAAGGACACCACAAGGAGTGGAGTGTGCGGCTTAATTTGACTCAACGCGGGGCAACTTACCGGTTCTGAAGTGAGTGTGAGAGTGTTTTTACATGATGCTTACGGCGGTGGTGCATGGCCGTTTTAAATGGATGGCGTGAGCTTTGGATTAAGTTACGTAAGATGTGAGACCCTTTTTGACTGTGCTCTATGGGGCAAGGGAGGAATGGAACAGAACAGGTCCGTTATGCCCTGAGATGAAGCGGGCGGCACGCGCACTACGATAGATGCCTATGTGGGCTACTGTGAGGGATGAAGCTGTGTAATGGGCTTCTGAACGTGGAATTCCTAGTAAGAATGATTGAACAAGTTATTTTGAATGTGTCCCTGTCCTTTGTACACACCGCCCGTCGCTATCTAAGATGACGCAGTGGACGAAGATTGAGAGGTCTGAGTCTTTCGTGTTAGATAAGATATAAGTCGTAACATGGCTGCTGTTGGAGAACCAGCAGCAGGATCAGTATGTTGATTTGATTATTTTGTGGGGATTTTTAGTTTTTTAGTTTTTCTTTCTCTATCCATGGGATTGATTGGCATTATCTGCGATGAAGGACGTGCTGGAGGACGATATGCCGTTTTTTTTAGCGGATGTCTGAATTAGGTGTTTGTGCGCCTGTGGACCCCTTTGACTTAAGCATATTACTAAAGGGAGGAGAAGAAACTAAATAGGATTATCTGAGTAGCGGCGAGTGAAAGGATATGAGCCTGTGTGGTAATCACGTGTGTGAGTTGTGAATTAGGATGACGATGCTGAGGACGGATTGGAATCTGTTTTCTTAGGGGGTGATAGGCCTGTAAGTGTTGTCTTTTTTTGTGATGAGTAGGGTTGTTTGGTAGTGCAGCCTGAATGTGGGTGGTATGTGCATCCAAGGCTAAATATGTGATGATGACCGATAGCGAATAAGTAGAGTGATTGAAGTGTGAAAAGATTAATGATGAGAAATGAAAATGGATTGAGTGAATGGGGGTTTTTTTCCCACCCGTCTTGAAACACGGACCAAGGAGAGGATGATTACATTGTTGAGCGAGAGCGATTGGATGTGATGATCCGACCCGAAAGATGGTGAACTATGTTTGTATTGATTGAAGGGATGCGAAAGTGTTCTGGAGGATCTAAGCCATTCTGACGTGCAACTCGATGGCATGATATGGACATAGGGGCGAAAGACCAAACGAACCATCTGGTAGCTGGTTCCCTCTGAAATGTCTCTCAGGACGGCGGCGACTGATTATTTATGTAAGATGTTGTAAAGCACTAATGACTTTTGTCGTTAAACTTTGAAGATGTCTTTTAATGATGTTGCTAGTGGGCATATTGTGGTAAGCATGATGTGCGAGGAGGGATGAACCTTTTTTGCGGCTAAGGAGTCTTATGCAAGGGAAGTGAATCTGGCGGTTTGATTTTGACAGTTGGACGGTGGCCATGGAGGTTGGCATCCGCTAAGAAACGTGTTGCAACGTACCTACCGAATTGGGCGCTGGAGAAAATGGAAGGGATTGAATTGCTATCTGATGCCGCTGTGGTTTTGCTGAGTAAGAGGGCGATATTATTCTGATGAAGGTCCTCGCGTGAGCGGGGGTGGAGGGGTGATATGAGCAGATCTTGGTAGTAGTAACAAGAAAATGATTTAGGATGTGGACGAGGGTTCCCTATTTTTAGGGGTGAATCGACTGTTTATACGGAGACGCATTGACGATTGTGTGTATGTATGCTTTGAGGCGACTTGATGATGACGGATGGGGGTAACCTTTACTCTAGGATAGCAGAACTAGGGTGATTTTTGTTGTGGATTGTTAAGAGACGAAGCAACTGATGTGGGGAGTGCCTGTTCCGATGAAAAAGAAGTGTATGTGTCGTACCTATACCGCATCTGGTGTCCACTGTTTGCCACGGAAGCGTTTTATTTAAAGGTTGTAAGGGAAGTCGGCAAAATGGATGTGTAACTTTGGGAGAAGGATTGGCTCTAGCGTGCTAGAACTGTTTATTGTGGGGAATCTGACTGTTTACTAAAAACATAGCTTTGCGAAAGGACGCAAAGTGAATTCTGCCCAGTGCACTTTTAGTTATGACTTTTTAAGTTTAAGCGAGTGTAAACGGCGGGAGTAACTATGACTCTCTTAAGGTAGCCAAATGCCTCGTCATGTAATTAGTGACGCGCATGAATGGAGCAACGAGATTCCCACTGTCCCTACGACTTGTATTGTGAACCTACAGCCAAGGGAACGGGCTTGGGCTGATCAGCGGGGAAAGAAGACCCTGTTGAGCTTGACTCTAGCATGTGAGAAGTGCTGGGGGTGGTTATGAAGAGAGGTGGGGAGTTTGTGCGAGACCACTATGACTGCGCCTCAGCGGTTTATTTATGGATGTGGGGAGTTTGGCTGGGGCGGCACGACTGCTAAAGATTAACGCAGACGTCCTAAGGCGGGCTCAGCGGGGAAGGAAACCACGCGTGGAGCACAAGGGCATAAGCCTGCTTGAGACTATTCCTATTGCGGGATTGTTTTGGGGGAAACCCTGGCCTAGAGATCCCATGTCCTATTAGTGTTTGGGACATGGGTGACAGAAAAGTTACCACAGGGATAACTGGCTTGTAGCAGCCGAGCGATCATAGCGACGCTGCTTTTTGATTCTTCGATGTCGGCTCTTCCTATCATCGTGAAGCAGAAATTGCGAAGTGTTGGATTGTTCACCCACCAACAGGGAACGTGAGCTGGGTTTAGACCGTCGTGAGACAGGTTAGTTTTACCCTACTGTGATTGACTGTGCAGTAAATCTTGATAGTACGAGAAGGAACTCTTGATTGCGACCTCTGGTGGAGCGGCGTGCCTGCTGGCTGTTGCGGAGCTACGTCGGGAGTATAATGGCTGAAGGCCTCTAAGCCTGAAGACTGACTGCGCTGTATTATGATTAGCGGAAGACGACCGTTGTGGATGCAAGCTGTACGAATGGAGGAGTATTCCGACATTTTGAGGCTGTGCATTTTGTGTTTTTGTGTGTGAGAGGGTGTGTTGTGTGTGATGCGTGGTGCTGTGTGGTGTTTTTTTTGTTTTGTGTGTGTTTGTTGTGTGTTTAGGTTATGGGTGAGTGATGATGTGTGTTGTGTGAGATAGTTGTTTGTGTTTATGCTGTTGTGTTTGTGTGTGATGATGTGCGTGATGTTAGTTTTAGTTTTTTTGTTGTGTGATTCTGGCTTTTTTTTTTTTTTT